>NC_053154.1:91229257-91351757 GCF_016835505.1 Polypterus senegalus
TGTTATGATCAGTTCACCATTTTTCCTGATGATATCCAGCCAGCAAGTTCTTGGCCAGTCTCTTCCTCTTTTGCTACTAACCATTCCGAGTATGACATCATCCAAGTGACCTGCTCTGCCTTATGTGACCAAAGTAGGATTGCTTTTGTTTTATTATGTTGGCCTAAAGTGAGAAATTCAGTTTGATAAGTTGGTGCATTATTCTAGTAGTTCAAAGAATGTACAGCAGATGTCTCCAGTAGCATAGCCCAGGCTGTCTGCCTTTCTCCACGCCCAGGTTTCACAGCCATATGTTGTAATTGGGGAAAAACAATCACACTGACCAACCTGCATTTAGTTGCCAGGCTATCTTTGCTCTTCCATATGTTGTTCATACTGACCATCACATTTCTTCAAAGTGCCTAGCCATATCTTGATCTCAGTGGAGCAGACTCCATCGTGATCAATTTTAGAGCCAAGAAAGATTTATTCATTGTTGATCTTAATAATGACAATCACATTTTTTGCTGTTGTCATGATCTTTGTCTTCTTGATATTCAGCTGCAGTCCAACCTTCTCATTTTCTTTTTTTGACTTTCATGATCAGATGTTCGAGATCTTTCTCGTTTTGAGTCAGCAAGGTAGCAGTATCATCAACTAATGCAAACATGCATACAACATGCAAACTGCACAGAAACAGAACACATAACCATAAAACCCATCAAGAAACGGATTTTTTAGTTTTTCTGACCTAAATATGAATTATGTCAATATGAAACAATAATGCCCTCTAGAGGCAGGGAATGACAGAAATCCCACTATACAATATTGGGGTTATAATAAGATAATACTAGGATTTTCTTTTTTTTATGTAAAATTACATTAAGTCTTCAGTTTCAACATTTTAATACATTGCAATGTATTTCCCTTTGTATTTGAGTGAAGGAAAAGTCATATTTATACCAAACAGGCAAAATGTCAATCTGTTTTTTCTAAATGAAGAAACTCTTGTCTCAATCTATATTGATTTTTTTTATTTTTTTATTTAACTACTGGAAATTGATTTCTAGTATCTCTGCATTATCCACAGAAACATGCAGAATATCCAGTTGCTGTGTAGAACACAACCACACTGTTACATAATCTGACAGCTTAGTTAGAGCTGTCAAAAGCTTAGTTTTTGGGTAATCAGCCATTATGTCTGCAGTACAGCTATTAACCATTCATCAATATTACAATATTTCATATGTAAACAATTGTTTGAAAATAAAGTATACAAGTATAGAAACAATTCTTGGGACTACATATATTTATAAACAAAAAATATTGAACATTTTCTGGTTTCAAATATTGATAACATGCAAGTCAATCATGAAAAACAACAAACATTCATGTGGTGCCTCACATCCAGTTTATATCTTTTTTTTGTAAAGACATTAGTTTTTTTTTTGCTTGGCTTGCAGAGCTGTGCTGCAACTCAGGCAATGATGAAACTTAGCCACTCAGAACAGGAGCAAACATGAGAATGAGTAGTTTCAGTAGTTTTCTTACTTGTCAGCTTTCTCTTTTGATTCCAATAGTTAGTTATTTTGATTGATCGATCGATCGATACTTTATTAATCCCAAGGGGAAATTCACATACTCCAGCAGCAGCATGCTGATAAAGAACAATATTAAAAAGTGATAACAATGAAGGTATAACAGACAGACAATAATTTTGTATAACATTAACGTTTACCAAAATCCCCCAACCTCACCCCCCACCCCCGGGTGGAATTGAAGAGTCACATAGTGTGGGAGAGGAACGATCTCCTCAGTCTGTCAGTGGAGCAGGAGATGATCCTGTTCAGTGGATGCAGTGGATTTTCCTTTATTGACAGGAGCCTGCCACAAATGTCAAACTGTCCAGCTCCGTGTCTACAGTAGAGCCTGCCTTCCTCACCAGTTTGTCCAGGCGTGAGTCATCCCTCTTCTTTATGCTGCCTCCCCAGCACACCACCACGTAGAAGAGGGCACTCACCACAACTGTCTGATAGAACATCTGCAGCATCTTATTGCAGATGTTGAACAACGCCAGCCTTCTAAGGAAGTATAGTCGGCTCTGCCCTTTCTTACACAGAGCATCAGTATTGGAGTACAGTAAATATCAGCAAATTCAGTATATATCAGCCTTCAAGCACTCCATTCAACTGGAGTTGAAATGTCTAGTTTGTAGTCTGCTAGGCAACTTAATTTTAATATAAGGCTTGCAAATTATATTTCAAAATTTGATCAGTTTCTTTGTCATCACATTGTGAAAGCCAAATTGAACCCCAGAAGATGCACAGAGCATGTGTTACAGAAAAAAACAGCAGTGCTAATATTCCACTGAAGCACTAGGAGTGAGCAAAATTATACTTTTTTTTTTTTTTTAAATTAAACTATACACTCACCTGTCACTTTATTAGGTACACCTTTCTAACACCATGTCGTAACACATGGTAATTTCAGTTATTGTTGCATTTCTATTAGTTCGACCCCGTCCAGCCATTCTCCTATGACCTCTGGCATCAACAAGGTATTTTTGCTAAGAGAACTGCTGCTCACTGGATATTTTTGCTTCTTCTGACCATACCCTGTAAACACTGGAGATGGAAATACTCAGACCAGCCCGTCTGACACCAACAACCATGTCACTTTCAAAGACACTTAAATAAGCTTTCTTCCCCATTCTGACACTTGGTATGAAGTTCATTCAGCAGGTAATCTTGACATTGCCTACTTGCCTAAATGCACTGAGTTGCTGCCATGTGACTGGCTGATTTGGTATTTGCGTTAAAAAGAAGTTTTGGCCAGTAAAATGTAGATCCGAAACACAAATGTCTCCATCTAACAACAGTATTCAATTACATGGTCCCATTTCTATTACTGGAGCTAGGAAAAATTAGACAGCAACAGCAAGTTCTGTTTGTCAGATGAAACACACTGAAATGTTTTAGTTATACCTTGTGAGAAGAATTTTTATTAAGAATTTCAAAATAAAAGCAGCAATAAAATGAATGAAATGAAGCACTGCAGTTTTAACAGTTAACACATTTATGAATGCCATAACTGTGGCAGGGACACAAGAAATAACTATCTGGAAATGGCAAGAAAGTGGAATTTCACCCACAGGAATTCCATCTCATTAGTTACTACTCTATATAAAATTACCCCTGAAACAATTTCATTATCAAGGCCTCAAACAATACATTAAAGATTTCATATAGGTTTAGATAGTCAAAATGACTGACAGGGTTAGATATAATCCTAAATATGAGCAGATATTCTATTGTGTGTTCATCAGCAAATATTTTTCTCTAGTACTCCAGTGCAGTCTCAAACAAACAGAGCCAAACCAATGAGTGGTAGTAGTCTTATAGTCTTCAGAATTAAGACTATTTGTACAGTATCAATAAGTCTTACCCTGACTCTGAGTTTAGTAATTTCTTTTAGGATAATAAACAATATCAGGCATTGTACTTCCACTGTATCTAGTTGCAAACAACATATTAGGCAGGTCCACAAAGAGCTGGAAATCACTACAAACTGTTATAGACTCAAAGCTTTGTACATGTCCTCTTATCACCATTTAAAAGAATACTAGATGCAGAGAGAACAAAAATTTACAAGCAATACTCAAGCTAAATGAACTGCTAATAGACTCTAATCCTTCAATCATAAACCCGGTAGAGAAAAATGAGTCTTTAATACAGTCCTACCTTTAGTTAGAGATGAGCAACAACCCACACAGAGAGAGAGAACCTGTTTGTCAAACACGCATTCCAACACATGCAGTAATAAGTCAATTATTTCTAAAAGACGTCACATACAGAAGACAAATATGTTGAGTTGGTATTTAAAATATGTGGTTAACAGGAAACTATTGGACACTTCATACTTAAAGTATGCTTCTAAAAACGGTCAGATGATGCTGACCATGTCTTTCAATACTATAGAAGACCACTCAGCAAGAGAAAAAAAATGCACCACACTAACAACACTCCCAAAAAACAAGTACTACTTAAAACTGCATGACACTTTACAGAGTTGAATTTATAAATGTTATAAGCAATAGTCTCCACCCTCCTAAAGAATGCCAAGCATACTCTAATCATAGTGAAAGAAGAATAATGCTGGATTGGGAACAGAACCATTTTAAAAATGTACCATTTCAAACATTAAATCAAAATACATTATACAATGAATTTCACAGCAAAAAACTAAACCCAATAGTAAAAAAACAAAAGACCACATTGATGATATGCATGTACAGTAATCCAACTTAGTGTCACAGCAGTCTACTGAAACCTATTTTGTCAGCCTTACACAGGGCACCAATCAACTCACACTCACAAAAGTGTAACTTTAAATTAGAAATCATCATCCTCCCATATCCTTAATACAGCAGGAATACTAGAAAAAACAAAAGGGAAATCCACATAGAGACCATGTAAACTACATGTAGACATTGATCAATCAAAGCAGAAGAGAGACACAGACAGATAGACCTTTTTACAAAAGGTCAATAAATCAATATTCTTATACTTTGACAAAATACAAACCCCCATATCTAAATACACACCAGAATGACTAAGAACAAAACTACAAAGAAAGAAATCTCTGACTTGGTAAATATAAAAAGAGCAGTGACGACTGCAGGGATTTGAACTCAGGACATCAGATCTGTGCCACACAGAAATACTACAATACAACACAACTCACAAGAGTAATTATAGTTCATTGTACAAGTCATAACAGGCAATCAGCAAAACAATGCACTTAACAGATATTGTCTTCTCTGAATAAAGATGGTAACACTTTGATAACTATTACAAAAAAACTACTATAGTCTCAATTGTGAGGTCAGCTGTGCATAATACCTTTAGAACCCATTGGATTCATTGATGAAGCAAATCAACATTAAATTATTAAATAAATAAACCCTATGGAATGCGCATAACTTAAAGAAAAAGCACAACGTTAAAAATTTTAGTAAACAAAATCTCATTTCTAGATGAATTCCTACATTTTAAACCTGCAACCACTGTCTGTGTCTGGGGCACCTCCATTTGCTCATTTTCTACCTTACTGTCCACGTGTGCCCACTGATCTCTCGGCCTCGAGCACGTCTCCTTTCCTGGCATTGCCAACTTGAACCACAGGTCTCTTCCTTTACCTAGCCGGCCAACCTTGAACTCACATGGGGAATCATCACCAGGCACAACGATTTGAAGCTTCTGCTACATCGTCTCCTCTCCTTGCCCCATGTGCACCTCAGTGTACTACATGGTCCTCTTTTGGCCCCAAGTGGCCATCCTGCCTGGCCCGCAGCGTCTTAATTGGACAGTTGCATGATCCTCTAACCCCAGATGTGCCTTAGTCGACTCCCTGCCTGGCTTGCTGGCCTTTAGTGCGCCTTTGTGGAGCCCTTATATACTCGTCAATGTCGATCTCTCATAATAATGTTTCCACGAGCACGTAGCGATGAGTTTTACAACCCCGGCTTTCACTTAATTAGGGAAAAAAAAACCTTTTAGGTAATGCTTTTAGGTGCCAGATTTCGCGAACACTGGACTCTAGTCTCTCCCTCACCTGTTAAGCATACAGAAGACGTGTGTATTACACTGAGATTCTACTGTGGAAGTTAATTTTTCAGAAAGCAGACTCCACCTCTACATCGTCTCCGGTACTAAAAAGCTTATCAACTGTGCAGATCCAGGCTGTTAATTTAACGGAAATACGCAGGAGATGTACAATGTCACAAACGAAAACTCACTCATCACACCGTGATTTGCGAAAGCCCATCAGAACTTACCCGGCCTCTCTGCGTACTAACTGTAGTCGCCATGACGTCTCACTTTGTGATGTTCACAACACACTAAAAAGCGTCCCGATAAATAACCTTTACACGTTAATAACGCCGACAATTTTGCTGAAAGTCAGAGATCGGCTTCTATATACTATATAACCAGCCGTCCTTTCCTCATCAGCTGATCAATATGGGTATAATGACGTCAGTGTCAGCAGTTTATCGACAGAGACCGCGAGAGCGATTTCTTAAAATTGTTTCCGTAGCGCCGCCATTTTGGCTCTAGAACCGCCGACGTTTATATACGATGCGTAAATGTGCCGTTATTCATTGGACCAGTTTCCTAGCGGAAGACATAATCTACCAATCGTTGCACATTACGTCAGATACTTTATGTTGTTTCCGCCTCCGTTAGGGAAGTAGAAATAGTTGTGAGATGTTGCTCTCGGGATGTCGGAAACCTATATTTGTCCTTGATTTTAGCATGCATCTTTAATATCTTCTTTAAGAAAAAGTGTTGGTCTTGATGCTTTTGTTATCGACTAAGTCACATGGGAACGAAAGATTTGCAGTAGCAATTGGTGTCTCATAACAAAGGGTCTGTTAATGTATTGCCGCCGGTGCTGATGTGAAATGTTCAGTATTATCAGCTTTCAGTGGATGGATGGATGGATGTTTACAGCTTTTGGTTTTCTGGGATTTCTAAAGAAAGTTGGTGCAGCCTGACGCTTTTCAAGTTAATAACAAGCAGTTTAATTGACAAGTGCCTTCTGCATAAAGTTAGCGAGCATGTTCCATTCGAGTTCTCATGCATATCCTGTCATAACTCCAAAGCCAGGCAACATTAAATGGCGTTGTGCATTTGTGTGTGAATGCGTTATTTTATGTTGCCCCAGCTGGTTAGGTTTCCTTATTTGTATACTGTTGAAAAGTTTATTTCTAACCACAACCTTGTACTGGAAAGGAGAATGCAGAAAGTAAGTGATGGAATGTGTAAATCTTATGTTTTAATCTTTGTAAATACTGTACTTGTCTTCCGGGGTCAGACATGATTCTCAAATGCTAATACTGAGCAACCAATTAAAAAGTGTGTAGTTTATTAGCGGCGAACTTGTACGCCGCAAACTGCAACACCCACAGAACTTTTTCCAAAACCATCCTACCTCAATTTGTCTAGCCCGTACATTTTAAACCGCAGCAAGGGTTTCAGGGAGAGAGTAAATTATACTGAGCAGACTTGATGCTGAGAGGAAATAAAAAGCTAAAATTGCTGTTATCCATTCTGGAGCTCAATAGCACAAGGTAACTGAAGCTTAATAATTTGCACGTTGTAATGAGTGCTGTGACAATGGGGACAGACAAACGGACACATGCACATTTACGTAGACCACCACAGCTACTGAGCTCCACATGTTTGAGAAGTGCCTCTGTCACCTACGATATTTTTTTGTCATTTTAACTATTGCATCTTTATATAACATAACAGCAAATAGAGTTTAGATAAACATTGTGATCTATGAATATGCAACATGTTGAAATGTGCAGGGTATTTTGACATAGCATGTTTGCATTTCAAATTAGACAGGATAAATTTCTTAAGTTATTAGTGTAGATGTGCAGTCTCATCTACAGTATGAATCTACTTATTAGGGAGATTTGTTGATTAGGGTGTTTTGAGTATTGAATCTACATCTCCTGCGGCTCTTAACATCTGTCCTTTTAACACTGTATGACACTTCATTTACTTTTAAATGCATATTTTGCTGTTTAAATGTTTTGAATACAACTTCCAGTTCTTTCAAATACTTCGATTCCTTCACTATCGTTGTAACAGTGAACAACAGAGAGCGCACACAGCCCGTGCCACAATGTATTCTTCATGTTTACTACTAATCCATTGATGTCTTCGAATGCCAATGTAATCTGATTTTACAGAAAATATTTTTGCTTGAAACGTGTTATGTTTATTTTTCAAATGTGCTGTGTGTTTTCTGCAAGCGCAACACACATTTATATGTTCAGTAGAGTTTTTTGGGAGATTTTTTGACTGTTCATTGACATCAGAAGCGTGCTTTCTGTTGGACCAGGATATCGAGAGTACCTTTGACTTTTGAAGTTTAAAATCATGCTCCCTTTGAGTACTGCCTTTATGAGATGTTGGCTTGGTTTAAAAATGTGACACTTGGTGAGCCATCAAATTGTTCTTAACCACTTTTTTAAGCAAAATTCACTTGTATAACCTCAAGCTGTGTATAGTATACTTTTGGCTTCAGTGAGACTAGGTGAATACAGGGTCAATGCATTTAAATAAATTATAATCAACCCACTAAACACTTTGCTTTCTAAATGTAACGTATACCTCTTCATATATTTTGTTCACTCGATTCATACATTTTCATAATTAACTTATCCTTATCCTCAAGGAAAACTACAGTCAGTCCTGTCAGAAACAGCTTCAAACCAATTGCATGAAGATGTGTCATTTAATCAAAGTTGTAGAATCTGTACATTGCAATAGTGTTGCAGTCTAATATGGAGAAACCATCCATCAAAATTCATTGTAACAAATTTGAAATAGTTCTTGAGCGCACTCCCAAAATTACTATCAATGGCAAACCCTATCCCTAATTCCCACAATGTCGGTCACAAAACGCTCTTTTAAGTCAGATAATCCTCGCACAACCCAAATGTTAACCATAGTGTAAGGCAATGGGTGTTTCATAATTGACATTGAGGGTGTTTCGTGATGTTGGTGTATTACGCATAGGTACTGCGGTCTACAGTTACACTCTGTTGCCCATTTTTGCCTAACACAATCGTGCAAATCCACTAAATCATCCCAGTCTTATCGTCTGAAGTCCAAAGGTAGAAAGGGTGAAAGTCCTGGAGCGAGGATAAAAGTTACAAGCCCATCCACGGACATAAGATGCAAAACTCCAGAATGAGGATAAAAGTAAGGTGGAAAGGATTCAGACCTGGTCTGACTACATATAATATTTGATTGCTTTAGTATAAGTTGTATGAACTGTACATCTTGTAGTGAGTTACAGCAAGTACAGATACTGTGATATTTTGGGCATTAAGAAGAACTGGTTTATACCTCCATTTTTTCAGGCACTATTTTAATGCTGAATGGGTTTTATCAGACTGAGTGGAAAAAGCAGCAAGGGTACTGGAGATTTAGGTAAAAAATGGGCATAGTACAATTAAAAGTAAATGTGTGATCCAGACATTGAAAAATGGATCAAATTCATTTACATTACTGCCCAGGGAATTAAAACTACACTATCATGACTGAAACAAAAATGATAAAAAAAGATTCACTGTTACCAATATCTTAATGATGAATTTTTCTGAATTGTGGTGACTTCAAACAAGAAAACAAATATCTCTCAGCATGTTCAGTTTGTGGACACTACAAGCTACAAGTACTATGTTCAGATGTTAATGACTTTAAATATCTATCTATCTATCTATCTATCTATATATCTATCTATCTATCTATCTATCTATATATTGTTACACTGGTTGTCAATTATACAAACTTTTTGCCATAATCTTTCTGCCTTTTTGTACCACCAGGGCCTAGTCACTGTTCACATATACAGTATATACTGTAGGTTTCTTTGGATCTGGATCCTCCAACCTGTTGGGTACCCTATGGATATGGATGACTTTTAAGCTGAGCCTGGAACACTCCTTCACAGGCTCCACTCACACACACACACCCAAACCCAACAATTAACCTAAGCAGCACATTTTTAAGGTTAAGCAAGGAACACCCTTATACACATGGGGAGAATGTGCAGACAATGACCTAATGATGAACTTCAGGAAATACCCCTATCACCATCAATGGGATGCAAATTTTAATTCCTCAGTTTGTATATTACCAAAGACCTCCCATGGACTGTTCACATTGAAAAATATGGTAGAAAAAGGTGTAATAAAAACTTTTATATCTCAAGTGTCTGAAGAGGTTTGGCATGAGCCTGAGCACCCTCAGATAAATTTACTCCTTCATCACTGAAAACATCCTAACTGGTTGTGTCACTACCTGATATGGGGACTGCACTGCTCTCATTAACAAGGCCTTGCAGAGAATAATGCGTTCTGTCCGACACCTTGGCGTTATGCTACTGTATGTCTAAGAAAATCCAGAAAAATCATTAATGACTCCAGTCATCCATGTCATGAAATGTTCATGTTATTACTTTCAGGCACATAATAGCGTAACATCAGGTTTAGGACCAGCAGGCTCCAAAACAGCTTCTTCCTGCCAACTGTTAAGATGTTACACTCTGTATAGTGACTGGTTATAACTATAATCAAAACTCCACCCCCCACCCCCTCATTCCTATATTCCATTACAACACAACTATTTTGCATTATAAGGAGGCATTGTATAGTGTACATATTGTTAGTATGTGTAATTGTTTACTTATGTAATGAGTTTATTTTGTACAATGTATGACTGATGAATCAGGTCAGGTTGGGGAGCATGGTCTGGTACGGTGCATTGCCGCACCCACCACATGACAAAACAGCTTGGGATCCTGGTTGGCAACTCTCTAGGCAGACACACATTCCAGTTCCACCCACTGGAAATGATCATCTATTTGCCACAGCCAGGTGCTATGTGGATGTCCCCTTGGCCTGGTCCAGCTGTTTGGGTCCTCAACAATAAGGATCCTGTGAGCTGGTTCACCCGCAGGGAATCACACCACATGGCCATAGTGCTGTAACTGACATTTCCTTACAAAGCTGGTATTGTGCCTCATTCAGGTCTCCTTGGGTATGACGTTAAACTGCATCTGCCCTGCCCTCCAACTTGCAATGAAAACTTGGGGTTTGTTGGCAGGATTGACACTCAAACCACCGTAAAAAAAAACTTCACACACTTGGCCATAGGAAGGTTGCTTGCATTAGGAAGGGGATGGGGGAAAGTCCTTGGGGGCCTCATCCCCTGAAGAGTCAAAACCCCTGGAGAGCCAATAAGGTCAGGCCAGTTGGGGATTGGAACTGGTGGGATACTGAGGCGTCACCTGCTGCGCAGCAGCACTTGGGTCCCATCCAGGTAGGCTCATGGAACGTGGAACTGATGAATTGATAATGAAATATATTTATTACATCACTAATCAGGGAGTGGATGTAGAGGTGGTGCATTGCTATAAGAACTTGGGGGTCTACATCAGTTACAGGTTGGACTGATCTCGTACCACAGAGAAACTGTCAAAGAAAAAATAGAGCATACTCTTTTTTTGCATTCCTTAAATATTGGTAGTGACAATGTTCATATTTTCTACAGCTCTGTGATGGCCAGTGTGATTTTCCTATGCTGTGGTGTGCTTGGTCAATAACATTTCTTCAGTAGAGGTGCAGTGAATCAACAAGCTAATTAAAAGGGCTGGATCAGTTATAGGATGCACCCTGAGCCCCCTGAAGGTAGTTATGAAGAAGAAAATGAATGACATCATGAACAATGCTGCACATCCTTTCTCTGACACACTAACAAGGAGTGCTTTCAGCCAACACATTATTCTGCAGCACTGCATCAATAAGTGCCACTAGGGTTCATTAATACCAATACACCTGCATAATGTCTCACTGGAACTGAAACTGCCAAAGACATAGTTTTTTTCTTGTTCAGTTTTTTTTTTTTTTTTTCTTGCTTTTGTGTCATTCTGGTGTGTGTTCAGACCATACTTGTATGTGCATGAATGTGTGTTTGCGGTATGTATTTATTCAATGTGCTAATGTAAAAAGTGAAATTTTCCTCTAGGAAGAAATAAAGTTCTATCTATCTATCTATCTATCTATCTATCTATCTAACAAGCCGGTATAAGAAAGTTGTTTTACATTAACGAACCAATATAATTTCGTGCAATATTATACATCCACTATCCTATCCTTGTTACTTACATAACCAGATACATTCTTCTTTACCTTCAACCAAATTAATTAATTTATGCAGATTATATTCTGTGATCGCATCACCATTAAGGTATGGTAAATATCTTATTCAATGTATTTAAACGTTACAGACACATAGAAAATATAAAATTAATAGCTATAGTTTACATTTTAATTGGTTTGTATCGATTTTTTTTACATTATGGAAATTAACACCAGTCTTTATAATGTATAGCTCCTTTAAAACATTTTAACCGTACAGAATAACGAACTGCGCCTTCGCCTTTTGAAAGTGCGGAACGTTTAAACGCTATTCTTAAGCTCCCTGGCCGGAGCTTTTTGAATGTCACAACTAACTGGGTGCTGGTAGGGGAGGAGGAGGAGGTGGCGTTCGCTGGCAAGTTGGGAATTTCTTGGCATAATTGCAATTTTTACAAGTCTCGAAAAAAGCCCTGGGAGGCCTGAGAGGGGGGGAAGGCCAAAGAAGTCGTCGGTGAATCAGGTAAGGAAAAAGATGTCCTGATGTACACAGAAGAAAGCCGAGAGGAAGCATTCGTAAAGTGAGAAAAGTGAAGTAGAAAGTCAAACCCTAGGTGGAATTTGGGCGCAAGAGTTGGTCTTAATTTAAAATATCTTTTGGGCACCTGCTCTGTGTTTAGATGAAAGTGCGGGTGTAGTTTGCTGAGCCGAACATCAGTGTTACATGTATAATCTGACAACTGGACCATAATGTTTCTTTAGGAAGGCGAAAGTGCTTCTTGCCGGCAAACATCAGGTATCAGCCCTAACATCTCGACGGTGCTATGGACGTGTTCTCTGCATTGCTGTTAAGACTGTTCCGGGAACTGGGGTGTTGCCGACGTTTTGAGCATGGACACGGAAGGGCCATGATTAAGATCTGGGTCACAAAAGAGCGGTAGTCATTTTAAATGTACATTATTTCTGTCAGGGACATGTTGCAGGTGGTGGTTATCTTAGCACTGAAGTAGTCTCTGTTTTGAAGGAATTCTTTTAGAGCTGCAACAGTGCACTACGTTCATCTAAAAATATTAGTTTCTATATAAAGCCTTTCACTATTATAATAAGAAATATGAAGTATACGAGATTTAAATTATTATGGTTTTATTACGAGTCTGATAATCGGGTAGTACTGCTGTTTAAATATTGCAGGAATCTAATATTCGAGCAGGTCCTGCAGTAATACAATTGTAACCATTGGGAAAGTGACCACAAATATTAAAACTGACAGGCAGCATTACTGCAAAACAATTTGATTCTTTGAGAAATTAATAAAAGAAAAAAATCAGATGGGTGTATTACCGCATGTAAAATGAAAAGCTGATATTCCATTTTGGGACTGCTGGCCTGACTAAAAATCTGAGAAAAGTGACTTCATTTTTATGTAATGTACCATAAAAATGTTCACTTAGTTTTGGCTTTGTTTTTAAAAAGGATACACTGATTTTATTCATAATATTATAACACAGCTTATACATGAAAAAAATATTTGTACTTAAATGTGTACAGTATATGAAATTGCAGTTTCTGTAAGGTATGTCTTTTCTTGACTTTTTACCATTTTAGATAGATAACAATATTGACAGACAAACTGTAATAATACAAAAAAAAGAAACAAAAAAGGCACACGTGTATATATAAGAAGAATATAATAGTCTTAGGTGTGCTAACAAGGTACTAATACACATAAAATGAATTATCTGTAAGTAGATTAACAGTGTAGGTATTCGGTAAGTGTAAAGTGATTAAATTTAAACATATGTATGCTACAGTTTTGCAGTACAGGGTGTCAGTTGTTGAACAGTGTATTGGTGGAATATTTTGTACATTGCATCTGTCAAGATGTCTGCTAGACTAACTCAGTACTATTCAACAGCCAGGGAACAATACCTCCCTGGACAAGAGGTGGCTCCTTGATGAGCCTGATGGCTGAGGGTAGGAATGACCTTAAGTCATGCTACTTAGAGAAAAACACATTTGTCTTAGTCAGTTAATGAATGTGCTTCTCTGTTTAGCCAAATCTGTATACAGGAGGTGAGAGTCATTGTCCTGGATAGTAAGCAGCTTCTTGAGTGACCTCTATTGTACAACTTCCTCCAGAGAGTCCAACTTGACTCTTAAGACAGAACTAGCCTTTTTAATCAAATTATTTAGTCTGTTTTTGTCACCTGCACTAAAGCAATTTCCTCACCACACTACAGCATCGAAAAATACAGGTTGTCCTCTACTTACGATGGGGTTACATTCCGAAAATCAGATTGCAAGTTGATTTGATCATAAGTTGCATAACCTAGCTTAAGGTAGTATACAGTAAACCCCCAAAATTTGTGGGAGTTATGTTCCTAGAGCACCCGCGAATTGTGAAAAAGCTCAAATTTTGGATGTGGTTAAAAAAAAATGCCTATTTTTATAGTTTAACCCCTAAATATGCCCCCAAAACACCTTAATTTAATTTCAAACTCAGCTTAATACATTACCTAAAAAAAGGATGTAATGGTAAACCTGTATACTGTACTGATATGTCACCCGCAGTGGTAGAATGTAAAATACCGATGTTACAGCTATATTTACTGTAATCCATGCAAGCGCGTTTTCATTGCCAGAAGCCTTAGAAGTTGCAGGGCCATTCGGCTGCATCTTGGGGCTTTAACTGTTAAACTGCCACATACTTGGGGGTTAATTCATCCTTGGATGCCAAATACTTATTTGCTGCACTTTAAGTAAATGTCACAATTCACAAAGAAAAAGTGAAATTTTAATGGAACACATTTTTTCATGCAAAGATCATCACAATTACTGTAACACTGATCATTTTACACACTGCTAATGAACTGTAAAAACTACTTAAACTACTGGAACAATATGTACAAAGTGCAACTGATGCCATGGATGAAACTCAGTAAATCACCGAGCCAACTGCACTTGAACTGGCTGCACTTAAGCACACAGAGGTAAGCGCTGCTGCTGCCAGGCTAATCTAGTGCAGCGGCCCAATCTCTGGGACAGTGAGGCTGCAGGGTGTCACGCTTGGGTCACAGAATTGCACAGAAACACAGGAGATTGTAGAGACAGAAACTTTATTCAAACACTTCAAACAAACATGTCTGTTTCAGATGTAAAACAAGCTCAGTATGCAGTTAGTTCTCGATTAAAGAATAGACAAACATCATAGGGGAGCACAACAGGGACAGTGGATGTCTGGGGGAGGAGAGAGAAACAAAGCAATCAGCCAAAAAGGACAGGTGCTGTTCATACTTTTAAGTAAGCATAGCGCGTGAAGCATATCACGTGACAGAGCAGCTGCAAGTAAGCCCAGCAAGTAAGGGAGTAATGTCAAAGTAGTCTATCAGCATTTTTTAAGAGGGGTGTTTTGAGGAGCGTCCGCATCTTCTAGGGGTGCATTCAGCCCCCCTGCTCACAAGGGGCTGGCAGTGGTCATGAGCTGGCTGCTCAAAGAATGTACGGCATTGACTGATCAGCTCCTGTGTACTCGCAAATGGCACTGGGAAACGACTATAGCTGGTTGTGGCGGTTTAAGGGTTAAGAGGAACAAAACGGAAAACACAAGAACACTCAACTGGCGATTCATCACAGTCAATCAGCAGCAAGGAAAAATGAATAACGCTGTAGCGGTCCAGTGTCGCTAACATTCACACCGTCGAGAAGATGGTGATTTATTTATTTTAATGGCGGAGATTCCAGGGATGCACCCAGCCTTGGCCCAACCTGCACACACTCACAAACGGAGACAAAAACAAAGCAAACCGGTAATCAAACGGCAAGTAAAGATTGTAATGAAAACAACGTTATCCTTACGGCGATTACACATTAAATACAACAAAACACAAACAAAACACACACAGTAAGTCATGAAAAAACGGCAACGGATGAAAAGTAATAATGAAAATAGATAGTCCCAGGGGTGTGGAAATCAGTTTTTTTCTACTTGTCCACAGACAAGTAAACTTAGAAAATCCACTTGTCTGCCAGTTAAATTCACTTGCCAATAAACAAATAACAAAAGTGAAAAATTGTTTATTTTTTCTGATCTCTTTTATTGATACCAAAACTGCCTTCCATTTTAAAACTGAAAAAAGTTCTTTCAGGGAGTAGTATTTTGCCACCTTGCTCCAGAACATTATATAAAAGATTCCCTTATCATTTTAACTCACTAATAAACAATGCCTTCATTGTAACATATTACAGTTGCATAACAGAACACTGTCCTGATTAATTTTCTGCCATGTTCTTCAGCTTTTGCCTTGCAACATCTTCTCCCCCAAGAATGTTTACCATCTCAGACAGCATGGGCTGAATGCTGTTCATTTCTGCATTTACCCATGGAAACTCTTTGAGCCATTGCGATTGAAAAGACCGTTTTCGTTTTTTATCATACTCGAGGCCCCTTTCAGCTTTTGTTTTTCTTTTCTTGCCCTCATTGTCAGGTTTCTTAGGGCCTATTGTGACAGTTTTAATCAAGAAACGGTCCATATCTCATCCGCAATGCTACTTGCTTCAGTTTCAGCAACACCCATATAGCGAGAAAAACGTGCTTACCCAGTGCATTATGGGTTACACAGGTAATTCCTAATGACGTATTCGAAATTCTGCAAGATGGTACATTTCCAAAGAAGCAAATATTACCAATATTGTTGGGGAAAAAATAATCGCGTCCAAGTGAAGATTTTTATAGATAACTAGCAGAATACCCGCGCTTCGCAGCAGAGAAGTAGTGTGTTAAAGAAGTTATGAAAAAAGGAAAAATTTTATAAATAACGTAACATGATTGTTAATGTAATTGTTTTGTCATTGATATGAGTGTTGTTCTCATATCTATACATATATATATATTTATATATCTATATAACAAAATACCCGCGCTTCGCAGCGTAGAAGTAGTGTGTTGTCAATGTAATTGTTTTGTCTCTGTTGTGAGTGATGTGATGAGTGTTGCTGTCATATATATATATATATGTATATATATCTATACGCTCTTTGGGCTGCGAGCAACCAGGGCCAAATGGGTGCCCTAAGCAGAAATGTACTTTTGTGCCCCCTCCACCAAATATTACGGAAGTAAAAATAAAATTAAAAAAAACACCTACTTAATGACACCATATGGTCATTATTAATCAATAATCATAATTGCCTCTGTGTTTTAATATAATGCATTTTAAGTCATTTTGATCTGCTTGTATTCATATTAAGAAAGATGCATTAGTCGTGAAATTATTACCGACATTAAAACACATTATCAACGTCGACAGAATAAAATAAAGTTTCATAGGATGATGAATGTACCTGAAAGTGATGCACGGGCTTCATCTTGGGCTTTTTTTTTTCTTTCGTTTCTTGGCGCCGGACTGTTCTCTCTTTCCAGGACGAGGCATATTGTTCAATTATTATCATTTTTGGCCAAATAGGCAGCCGTAACAGAGGTGAGGGCGTGCCGTGCACGTTATCACGTGTGCTTAGCCTACTCTGCGTTCACCATAAAATGCAATATATACTGTACATTTATATTTTTGTTTATTTGTATATGTATGTATATTATTAATATTAATTTATTATTATAATATATAAAAATGATTTTTGAGCAGCTGGGATGGTGCCCCCCTGGGAGTTGGTGCCCTACGCAGACTGCGTACTCTGCGTATAGGGAGCGGCGGTAGTGCGAGCAACTGTTGCTGGGGGTGCCAGAATCCATCAAGGAAGAAAAATGAAAAACATTATTTGTACAAAATCTTAATTTATTTATCCATTCCTAAATAATTAAATGGACAGGCTATTTCGTATCAGTGCAATACGCTGCTTGTTAAAACGGATGACTCCCGCTCTTACATGCAAGTCTGCGTGGATATTATGAACTATCGTTTCTAAATTAAGTTAACTTAAATTTTAAATAGAAGGAATTTTTATTTAGTCGACAGAAATATCTTTGGTAGAAATGTAAGTTAAATGTAGGCATCATTGCATAAATTTTTCTTCACCATAGAAATGTAAAGAGTAAATTTGCCTTACATTCCAACCAAAGATATTTGTGTCTACTAAATAGAACTTGAAAAGATATATTTTTTCGAATGTGATCGCGCAATTCAGATCGAGTTGACGCGCACCGGCGCATCAAGCCCGCATGCTGTTGTGGTTTCGCCTGCGTGCCTCAATAAGTCACCCTCCCCTCGCTCTTACTTTTTTACCGTTCATCTAATGAATACACTTGAGTATGGCTTTACCAAAACAATCATTGATGGCGAATAAAGTAGTCATTATTCATAAAGCTTCAATTGGTGATCTGTCTTTCTGCGTTAACCGCATATTTTTTCATACGTCTCAAACCAAGGGGATGCGAGGGTAAAATAAATCGGGAAGCGCGCGTACATACTCGGTACAACCCCTCTCGGGAATCGAACCTCAGACGTTGCCGCTAGAGGCAAAGCCTCTACCACTGTGCCATGGCGTGTGGTTGTTTCTTAATGCATCAGTAAACAGCTCGTCTTCCTCTTTATCTGAGATGTGACACACTGCATGCACGGGTTTTTTTTACACTGTCTTCCTTTAGCGTGACATTGACTTTTTCCACCCCACGGCTGTATTTAATGTTAGCTAAGTTTCGCTAAGTTTGTGCCAAACACCACCCTGACCATCTCATCTTCCTCTGCATAAGCACAGTCCTTCACCCGTGAATATTTAGCGGCAGTGTTTCTATTGGATTGTCGCTGACGGACGGCCTTATATGGGCAGGCACTAAATTACGTGGGAGGCGTAACTCCGCCTCCCATGGGCATCGAGCAGAAGTCTATTATAGTATATGGACAAAAAAATAGGTTCCAGTTATGACCATTACACGTAGAATTTCGAAATGAAACCTGCCCAACTTTTGTAAGGAAGCTGTAAGGAATAACCCTACCAAATTTCAGCCTTCTACCTACACGGGAAGTTGGAGAATTAGTGATGAGTCAGTCAGTCAGTGAGTGAGTGAGTCAGTGAGGGCTTTGTCTTTTATTAGTATAGATTTCTTAACATTTGGAAACAGAATGTTTTCTTATTTATTTTTAATAAACTCTAATCAAAAATGATCTATAGACAGCTCATCAAAATTGATGTCACGCAATAAACTTCTCAACTCCACAATATATCACAACCTACGCGAAATCGCAAATTTCAGGAAAGATTAACTGCCTAACAGGCTTTGTTACATGGTGAAAACATTTGCATTGTAAGTAAAATTACTGCATTTTTATGTAGAAACAATGCATTTTATCAATAATATATAAAAGTTATCGATTACAATGAAAAATCATCAGATTATATCGTAATGTCGGCATGAAAAAAATAACCGCATCTCCAAGCGAGTAAATAGTAGGGTAAAATACTTGTGTAAGGCTGTGAGAGTGCTTCCCCTTTTGGAAGACCAATTTGAGACACGAAGAACATGTCTAAGTAGACTGTTTCCGCATGAAGTACGTACCCAAATATTTAAAATTTGAAAGTAGTGGTAAAAATGTGACCTGCACAATACATATACTTATTTTTTCTCCAGAAAATTGCACTTGTCCGTGGACAACTGGAACCAGAAAAACACGCTTGTCCGACGGTCAATTTACCCGTGTCAGACGATTCGGGCGTTGGATTTCCACACCCCTGAGTCCAGAGATCCGCACGTTGAATGGGAATGTACAGATAGTGTTACTAGTAGTTCCTGAAATTGTGAAGACGGGTGGACGGGTCCAGGAGCGCTCCTTTCTTTGTAGGATGGCCATGAATCCACTTACAGTCATCATTTACACAGGCAGACGGCAGACAATCCAGATGCATGAAACAATCCAGGACAAAATGAATAAGTACAGGTAACCCAACAGAAGGCAGACAGACAGGAACTTGTAACACAAATTACAAAAACGTTCTTTTTGTTTTTGGTCACATGCCCCCTTTTTAAAAGCTGTGCTAACATCATTTGACCCAACAACCCCAGCACCCTCAGCATAAGACTAATCAGAGCCACTGCAGGTACAGTTTCAAATTCTATTGGTTACTTTCACCATCTCAAGCCGCGTTTTCCTATATAGTTGCTTCCTGTTCTCTCTACAGTGCAGTATTGCCATGATAAAAGCCATGAAAATTGCGGAGGATATTGGCGGTTTCCGCTAACAGTTATTAGATCGGTTCTAAGGAAAAATCCGTGAATGACTGAGGCTGTGAACTCTGAACTGCGACTTTGTGGGGGTCTACTGTACTGTGTAATCATAGCCTACTTAACCTTAGCCTAGCCTACCCAAATTCCTTGGAAACTGTGATCAATAATGCACTAATTTGCTAATAAATTGGGTAATATTTTAACAGAACACAATGTAGGGTGCAACAGTTTACAATAATTAAACCATGGATGTTTATTAATTATTGTAAAGTTTAAAAAAATGCAATTTCTTTGCCTACATGCATTTTAAGATGGTATCCTTTTGGACTGAACTTAACAGTGGAGTCAAATTCATTGTAAAATACACACTTGGCTAATTTTAATTAGAGGCAAGTTATAAATAATACATTAAATAATCCTATCTAGTACCTGCATTGAAAAAAACATTAATGACTAGACCTACTATTATATTCTACTCACCAATAAGTTTCTCCTTTGTGTGCATACTGTACATGACCCGCATCATGGCTGCCACGTGTTCCCAGCGTTCATTTCACGCGTCCTCTGAGCAGGTCCTCAGAAATTAACGCGACGTATGCGCGAGTTGCAGTACCAGCAAAAAGTCGGGGGGGCATAGTGTGCTAAAAGTCAGAGCGTGACGTCAGTGTCTCTGTTACTATCTACATGTGACAGAAAGCCTCTATGCAGATCCTACGGGATGAATGCTTCGATGTGGTGAAGCAAAATGCTGACATACAGATGCATTCGTGGTGCTTTTATATTCAAGGGTCGCATATTCCCAAACGTAATGATACAATACATTTTAAAAGTCTCATATGCCATCTTTTGTACCGTCTTTTTATTTTTTTATTTTTGCAACTTAACAACAGCAACATAATGTATAGCGTTATATTTGAGCCACTGAGAAAAAAAACAAAGGACACGGTGAAAACGTGTATTTTGTGATTAAAGTGGAAATTTCAGCTTTAATCTCGAAATGTCCACTTTTACCTCGTAGTTTACTTTATCATTAATGCAGACCATCGTAAACATCATCCCAGTTTGTAATCGCTACAAGCTTCTTGGACCTGACAGCAGCAGAAAGCAGCCATAGATCGCCACACAGAACAAATTAAATGTATGATATTCCAACTCTCTGCACATTTAGAATCTTTAGATTTATACTTTATCACTTTCATGATGAAATGCATTAAATTGTGTGTGTTACATTTTACATATAATTTCGTTTAAATAATGAATACTGTTAATAATTACACACATAGGGGAATAATTACTCACATGGGGGTGTCACGGTGGTGGAGCGATAGCACTGCTGTCTCGCAGGGAGTTATGTTGCTGGCATTTCCTGCTTGTATTCCGCACTGTGCTCCGGTTTCCTTCCAAAGATATGCAGATTTGGGGATTTGGTGCCGCTAAAATGACGCTAGTGTATGCGAGTGCTTGTATTCACCTTGCGATGAGCTGAGGCCTTGTCAAGGGACTGTTTCTCACTCATGCCCAATGCTTGCTGGAATGGGCACATCCCTGGATTAATGGATTTAATCAATAAACATCCTTTTCAGAGATATTGCGGTAATGTGTCATTGAAATTTAATGTGTACTAGGCAATTCACAACACAGAGAAGCCAAACATGTTCTCACCGTGATAATATCTCGCACTGCCACCTGGTGGATTCCTCCAGATTTACGTAAAGTACGCGCGCAAGAATGAACACTACAACGCTTGCGTAGCAGGAGTGTCCGCTGCAGGAGTGTCCGCTGCAGCATGCGTCGTGTCGCGTGAAGTATAACTCCGGCCTAAAACTAACATTAATTATCGGATGAGGAGCCTGGGGATGATACAGAAGCAGGGTCATCAATACATTCTTTTTCAGCTCTTGATTCAACCAAAGTTGTATCCTTTTTTCGATTCTGTCTCTCTGTGACTTTCATGAGATGTTGAAGACTGGGGCTCAAATGATGTTTTTTTTTAAAAAACAGATATCTATTGTAGCTTGGACTGTCTCTTTCTTTCTTTTTTCATACATAAGTTTATACCAAGCTAATGCATCATGAATCTGTCTCTCAACTTTTGCAAATCTGTCATAGCTAACAATCGTTTCTCCAAAACGTCTAAGTCCTTGCTCAATGAAGGAAAATGCCCCTGCCATTTTCTGTGTTGTGAACTTTCTTTCTGGATCTACCTTAATTTATTCTTCCACTTCAAACTCTTTTTTTTCCTTATAGTTCAATCAAATGTTCAGTTGTGAAGTCTTCTTCCTCAACATCTAGAAGTTGTTGAATATCTTCTACTTGCAACTCCAATGTTTTGCCTAGCGATACAATCTTTCTAAAAACCTTTAAATGTGTTCACATTCACTTTCAAAAGATTTTTCCATATCCCATTCATGCATTCCTTCTTTACTCCTTTCTATGCTCGAGCTATGTTCATAATTGCATTCAGAATGTTGAATTCCTTCCAAAAAAGTCTAAGTTCCTTTTCTTGGGTAGCTTCCTCAGCCTGAGCAAAAGTGTTCCACAAGTAATACGGCTTGAATGTGGTCACAGCACCTTGATCCATTGGCTGGATGAGGTAATTTGTGTTGGGAGATAAAAACACAACTCTGACATCAGGATCTGCATCCCCTATGTTCTGTGGGTGTCCTGGATCATTAACTAAAATAAGGAGGGTTTTAAAGGGTATGTTATTTTCACGGAAGTGTTCTTTAACAACAGGAATAAAACAATTTATAAGCCAATCTTTGAATAAAGGTGCTGTCATCCAGGCTCTCTTGTTGTGCTCATAATAAACTGGAAGCATCGCCTTGCTTTTTTTTGCTAAAGCTCTGTGCTTTACCGATTGGTAAATAATGAAAGGCTTTAATTTATAGCCAGCCACATTTCCTCCTAAAAGAAGACTAATACAATCCTTAAAGAGCCTTATATCCTGGCATTGTCTTAACTTCTTGGTGTTTGTATGTTCGCTCAGGCATTTGCTTCCAATACAATCCAGTTTCATCTACATTAAAGATTTGTTCAGGCAAGTATTTCTTAATAATAATCTTATGAAGTTCTTCCTCGAATTTGTCAGCTGCTTCAGTAGCTGCGCTTGCTGCTTCACCTCTAAGTTTCACATTATGAAAATTGTGACGATTCTTGGAACATTGAAACCATCCGCGACTTGCCTTAGAAGTTTGAGTGTAGGAAGGGTCATCATAGCATTCCTTAAGTGTATTGAAAAGTGTGCACACCTTAGCCTGTATTGTGAGTAGGCTAAGCGGTATGCACTTTTGTATCTTATCCATGTTACGAGTAGTCGTTCCATATCCTCTAAAGGCCCTGCTCTCCTCGTAGTGAAAATCGTTGAATGCACCGAAGCAGATGCCTTGTTAGCCTCCATTATCCTTTTCTTGTCTTTGATAATCATAGATTTTGTCAACTGGGATAGCTGATAGATCCTGTGCAATGGCCATGACTGGCTCTACCCCTTCATACAGGCTTATTATCTTTAATTTCTTTTCCAAACTAATGGCTTTCCTCTTCTTCTTTTCACTACCAGCAGGTGAGGCACTAGGGTTTTTGGAAGACATATTTGCACACTGTTCAATGGGCTTCGAAAGAAAATCACAGAAAAAAAATGTGAGCTGTAACAACATGTTCACTGATTTCTGCTGATTGCTAGTGAGACTGATGCTTCTAACAAGGTGTAAGTTTCCTGCATCCTGGCACCATCCCAACGTATCACATTGCATCGCTTGGCCCACAGAAATGTTTGCTTGCTGAGCTAACTTTAAAATTTCTACAGTATTTTACATAATTTTATATAAATTCTCGTATTGCTATTGTAACTTTGAAAAGATCATAAGTTGACCCATCGTACGTTGAGAACAATCTGTACACTGGCAGCTACAGACAGATAGAAAACATGTAAGTGTGGACTTCATACACCAAATGCCCTCGGCCTCCTTAGGAAATAAAGGCAACTCTGACCCTTACTGTGTGCAGCATCTGTGTTGGTGCTCCACTTAAGCCTGTAATTCAGATGCACTATAAGTTATTTGTATGACCTTGCCTCCTTCACATCTTCATTATCAATGAGAACTGGGGGCAAAGTGGTCTTGACTTTCCTGAAGTGTGCAATGATCTGTTTTGTCTTACTGATGGTAAGGTGCAGGTGGTTCAATTTACTCAATTCAACAATAAGTAACCTTTATTCATTCTTATGCCCGCCACTGATATACTGTATTGCTCTGTTGTGAGAAAATGTCTGTAGATGACATGATTCCTGAGTTTGTGGTACAGGGTAAGCAGGGAGGAGTTCCCTGTGAAATGCCCTTTCCTGTAATAATCATGTCATATACTGTACATAGTTCTTAAACCTCACAAACTATGGTCTGAAACTTACATAGTTACGTTTTACCATCATCTTTGCATTGAAAATGTCATATCAGACAAGTTAAACATTTTAATTAGAATATTGTGGTTGTAGTATGTTATCCCTGCTCTAAAGCAGGAATAAGCTGTAAGAACAGTTTCCTTCTGTAGTTGGTTATGCAATAAATGGTTCAGAAAACTATGTGAGTAGCACAACTTAAATGAAAATCTCATGTATATCATTGTATAAAACAACACCTCACAGTCTAGTACAGCACAACTAGCAAACTTTTACATGCATTAAATACTTGTATCAATAATCGGAAGGATTTAGAAAAATGTATTTATTAGAAGCTATGTTGCCAGAGGTATAGATGAGTCATTTCAGACATTTTTATATGAAAACAGCAGATTGTATATAAGATCAGGTGTTAGAATTATTAGCTTGGTAATTATTACAAGATTTGTGAACATAACATACTGGATGGGAAGCTGTTGTAGCCATGTCTGTTCAGAGATGATGTGATCATTGTGTTTGGTCTAGGTTTTAAAGATATAGTATTTTTTATTATTTCATATTTAATGACCATTAACAATGAATGGCATTAATACTGTTTATAGATAAGGAAATACAAAAACTACTCTGACCACACAGCACATCACTGCTTTTGTCAAGAAGGCTTACCAGGTCTTTTCCCATATGTTTAAGGAAAGCTCAAATGTCCCCTTGTTTTTTTAAATTTACTTTGCCCTTGTATGTCTTCACATTGATTAGTTTCTTCTTCAAAATCAATTATCATTTAATCCAAAAATCATTTCCTGTATTTTAATTGCAAGATTTGCCTCCTGATGCAAAAATTTGATGATGGATGTTGTGTTTTTCAACAAAAACATGCACCTAAAATTTTCTTCCTGATTGCATTAAACATTCTTGATTGAGAAGAAGTGTTACCTAACCAAAAATGACTTTTTATATGTTGCAGTGGTATGCCTAGATTGTCAATCTAGGTAAAAAAAATAGTGTGGATTTTTTGAAGTATAATACCTATGACTGGTTCATGTGATCTTTTGGAATGACATTACTTGCCAACACTCAAGCGTTTACATGCACACACATAATCGGGTTACGGTGAATAACCCAATTAAGGCAGAAATCTGTTTTTTTTAGTAATCTGTGTTTACATGCACAAGTGATTTTCTGGAATTCTCCTTTGTCAAAATGCTTCAATATCATTAAACTGTGCAAAAAAGAGTTGAAAGTTATCGTTGGCCATAGTGAGTGAATGGTGCAAAATGTAACCATTGGCAAGGAATGAAAATGAACATCTTTGAATGCTAAACTTAAAGATCTGGTTTAAATATCTGTGAAGACAAACGCTGTACATCATTGAATTACAACTATTGTAACACTTTACAAACAAGTGAATTTTGCATTCTTCTGATATGATATAGATACACCTATATAGTAATCGCAGGTTGTGTGTGGAGATATTTTATACAGTTCAGTCATAAGATTACTCTATATATGCAGCCTTTTAAGAAGGAATGTTTATTCATAATCATAAATCATGAGCGCTGAGTCTGTAGTTCCTGCCAGGATTAAATGCTTAATGATAGAGTTTTACAGTCGACCCTTGATATACGACCGGCCTGACATGCGAACAACTTGATTTACGACCAACATCTTGCGTTATGACCCGAATGCAGTCACGTGTATCCACTTGTGCAATTGTAAACAAACAGCCGAGAGCGTTCGTAAGCATCAGTCGGAGCCCAGATACATGTGTTTGTGGACGTAATTTCGGTCAGTGCAGTGATTTATCTATATATATAATTCACTAAGACTATGGCAAGCAAGACACGTAATTGCTAAGGAAGGAAGAGAAGGTAACGAAGGTAAAGAAAGCGATTGTTAAGGGATGTTAGCTAAAGGGCAGACGCGGCACATGATGATGTTATCAGGCTGAGTCAGCACCGGCCTGCTTTGGAGTGTGTTATTACAGCAGTTCACAACACGACCAACTTTGAACTGAGTGCTCGACTACTGTCATTATTAACTTGAGAAGCAGCAATCACAATCGAAACAAAGAAGGAAATTGTGCGGAAATATGAGAGTGGTGTTCGTGTGACCGATCTTGCTAATATTTACAGCATGTCGAAATCCACCATCTCGACAATTTTACAAAGAAAAGATTTGCATAAGGAGGCTCCTTCTAAACAATAACCACCTTCCGTTTCATTCTCCTCCTCCTCCCTTCCTGTAGCCCAAAGATGTCAAATTAAATGGTGAGTACAGTATGAAATTGTTGTTTCTGGTAGGCTAGGTACTTTTTATAACTTTTTGTTTAGTACATTACAAAAATTATTGGTGTTTTGGTAAATTATGCACATTATAAACAACCCTTTTTTATTATGAAAAGGTTAAGTAAGTGTTGCTGTGGGAGATTCGGAGCGCATTATGGGTATTTCCATTATTTCTTATGGGAAAAATAGTCTTGACTTACAACCAACTTGAGTTACAACCAGCTCTCGTGAACGAATTGAGTTCGTAAGTCAAGGGTCCACTGTATTTAGATTTTGTTTTGTCAAGTAAATTTACCTGGTAACTTTATTTTTTATATTATTGTTACCCATTTATATTATAAATGGGATGTGGCAGATAATAAATGAGGGCCACATTTATCACTAAACAGGAATGCACTAGGGTAATATTTTGATTTATAAAGCAAATTGTTGAATCTGTAAAATTAACAACCGCTGCATGGTGCCTGACCAATTTTACTTTGTAGTTGCTCCTGTCATAACTGGGGAGAAGGAGGAGGTTGGGCACATGTGCTGATTTTACAGAGTGTTGCCACACCCACACTGGAGGAACAGACAGAATATGTTAAAGAAAGCCTTACCATTAGGAGCACATGGAATTTAAATTAATATACACAGTATAGACTCATCACACTATTCTGTCATGAGCTGGTGTGGTGTTCAGGGTGCAGTTTAAAAAATGGAAGCTAGTTGGGGAGTGCGTGTGTGTAGCTACGATCTATTGTAGGGTGCTTTAAGTACTAAAGTTAATTTTGCAAAGCTCCACAGGTTTTGAGAAAAAAACACATAAAATGTTAATGTCACCTGCAGCCAGAAATGCTTTGTTGGATATTTTTAACATTAATGTGGGTTAATTTTTTTTAATTGTAAATCCGAATTGTCATTCATACTTACAGAAGTTTGGATGCATACCTTTTATATATCAATTATAAAATATATCAGGAATTATTTGATGTAAATTGTACATGTTTCCTTATTAAATACAATGTAAATTAAGTTTGTAAATGTATAAGTATTGTGTGTTTACATTTTAACTCTATAGTCTACAACAGAGGTTCTCAGAAAAATCTTTTCAGTGATTGCACTGATGACTAATGACCACATTTCCAATATGAAATTTTACCTAAATTTAAAAGTTTATAAAATATATAATAAAATCAATAATGTACATACCTCTTGCTGTCAAAGAAGTTGGTTATATGCAAATTCTTCCACACCTCTGTCCTGTAGTGCTAAGCAGAGAGTAGCTTCAAGATGCTCATCTGTCAGTTTGTGAGCTGAATTTCCTTTCACACATCACTGTAATCAGAAAAATAGTTAAAATGAGCAAAGCTACACATGCAAGATCGTTATAGATGACACAATTCTTGAAGATATCACACCAGAAATGTTCAGCTGTAACATCCTTTTTCTGAAATTTACGTTTCATATGATCATCTTGACCAAGAGGATAAACAAACTTGATTGTACTTAAATTGTTCTAGATTAAGTTTGTAAAATGGGTTTGAGAGGAAAGTAAACTTCTTGAAAAATGTTGCTTCCTTAAATTTTAACCCAAGTTCATCATGTCCTGCTTCTAACTAGCTTATAATTCTTTTGCACATTCTGTGTTTGGTATATATGGATTGGGTGTTTAAAACTGAAATTGTACTAGAGATGTAGTTTAATCTGCTGTTTTATGTGCAGTGGATAATTTGATAGAAAATTGGTCATAATACACAACTTTATCCACATTTAGACGTTTTGCAAGTAAATGCAGATAATGTGATACTTTATTTCGTAAAGTATGTTCAATCTTATTTACATAGTTTTGTGTTGTCTCTCCATTTGTGTGTGGGGTTTCTGGTTGTGTTATGTGTATTTAATTTGTACTGCAATACATTGCATTAAATAGTGGCCCTTTCTAACTGCACACATTTGTTATGTTCATTTTTCCTCCCCACGTTTGTTATAGCTCTCCTTTGTTGGCACTTTTTTGTTCTACATACTTTTGTCATGCATACTGAAGATCATACTACATCTATGGTACCCTCTTTATTGTAATGTGCAAAATTCCTCTAATCATTTGGTTGTTTTGTCAGTTTGCTCATATTTTGGATCAGTAAAATTTCCTCAGCATGTAAGAGAGAGGTTTTAAAGTGTAATATTTCTGTTATGAGAGCATCTGGGATCTGATAGCTTTTTCCGGGTAAAATTCTTTTAAAATTAACTTTACCTGCACTACCTTTCTTTGCCTTTATAGGGTCACTTTTTTTTTCCTTTTTCAAAACAGATTTACTATTTTAATATTTGCCTGGCACAAATGTAATTATTTTATGATAAAGACCATTATCTCCAGGTTTTTTAAAGAACTGCTTTTTATCTTCCAATTTCTCACCATTTTCTTACAGTGGGTGCTACAATGACCACCTCGTCTGAGGATGTCTTACTGGCTATAAAGCGAGTGCGTCAGAAAAAGCAGGATGGTATACTCTTTTTGATGGCAGAAAGAATAGCTTGGACTCCTGAAGGCAAAGATCGTTTCACTGTCAGCCACTTGTATGCAGATATCCGTTGTAAGTTACCATATTCACAGGAATAATTTATACCTAACCTCTGTTTCTGTTTACTTTCATTTTAAAGTATTGGGTTATTTGAGAGACTGTTATACTGTATTTTTCTTGCTTTAATTTATGAATCTATACTAATAAAAAGCAAAGCACTCACTGACTGACTGACTCACTCACTCATCACTAATTCTCCAACTTCGTGTAGATAGAAGGCTGAAATTTGGCAGGGTCATTCCTTACAGCTTACTTACAAAAGTTAAGCAGGTTTCGTTTAGAAATTCTACGCTTAACGGTCATAACTGGAAACTATTTACGTACATACAGTATATATGGCCATAGCCTGCAGCTCGGTCGCTGTGAGAGGCGGAGTTGTGTCCCCCATCATCACGCCTCCCACGTAATTGAGTGCCTGCCCATATAAGGCCATCCGTCAGCAGCAATCCAATAGACACGATGCCGCTAAATATTTGCGGGTGAAGGACTGTGCTTATCCAAACGAAGATGAGATGGTCTAACATTAAATAAAGCCATGGACATCGCACGAGAGAGCACAAGCACAGCTGAGAACCTTTGATGCATGTACTCCGAGCGGCTCACGTGAACTGACTGTGAACACAGTACGCAGAGAACAAGCAAGAGCTCCAAAGAGCGCTGAACAAAAAATGCATTACACAATTGAGAAGGCAGCAAAAGAATATGAAGCAAGTGACGCATACAAGCATATTCATAAGTGCAGCTACTGCGGAAACGAAGCACGGTGTAAACCTTATGTTTAAATTAAGTTCATAGACAGGCTGCCGCTGGCGTTTGTCATGCCTACGACGAATACGATATTCGCAAGATACAAGTTTAATGAGAAGACGCAGGGTATAAACGAGACTTTTGATCACTTTGTAACGGAGTTAAAATTGCTGTAACGGAGTTAAAATTGCTGGTGAAGGACTGTGCTTATGCAAACGAAAATGAGATGGTCAGGGATAGAATAGTGTTTGGCACAAACTCGGCAAAAGTGCAAGAGAATCTTTTAAGTGCCGGGTCTGAGCTAACATTAAATAAAGCCGTGGACATCGCAAGATCGCACAAGATAGCACAAGCACAGCTGAGAACCTTCGATGCATGTACTCCTAGTGGCTCACTTGAACTGACTTTGCAGGACTGGGAAAGGTAAACCCGTGCATGCAGTGTGTGATGTCTCGTATAAAAAGGAAGACGAACTGCTTATTGATGCAGTAGGAAAGGAACAACCCTCTGACGCTGAACAAGCCTTTGTAGACATATCAATACGAAAGCAAGGTGTAAAGCTTAAGTTTAAATTACGTTCATAGACACTTATTAAGTCCACAACTTAATACTGGGAATGCCTGTTAAACATCTTACATTCACGAGTACCGATTTGGGTAGTGAACACTTCGCTGATTGAAACCTGTTATCTTTACAACGGTTGACAACGAAGATGAGATGGTCAGGGATAGACTAGACAAACGCGGAATGTAACTTGAACACAACACATCCTCCAAATATGAACTTGATTGAAAGAAATAATGATAATCAAATCCTTGATGACAGCCACACTCATAACAGTCACAAAACAATTACATTGACAATCATGTTACGTTATTTTTAAAATGTTTCCTTTTCTTTTTCATAACTTCTTTAACACACTACTTCTCTGCTGCGAAGCATGGGTATTTTGCTAGTGAATAAATAAAATAGAAAGTGGGTGGCATCATATTTTTCTGTCATACATCTCATTGATTAAAAAACTTTTAAGAGGTACCTTTATTGATAAACATGGATGAGAAAAATGTGTAATAATACTGAAGCAGCACTTACAAAGATCATGCTGCTTATACAGACATGAGTAAGGTATTATAGTACAACAGCAGAGTAATTAAATGGTTTATCAGATGTACACACTATCAATATGTACTGTGTAGCAGTGCATATTAGCCAATTATTATTATAGTAGCCAATTATTCATTTCACTGGTTAATTAGTTTTTTTATTACTTTATGAATTAAGAAAAACACAATTGTTTGTGTGAGATAGTTGTTTCTCCCCAATTATAGTCTAATGATAACAATTATTAATGTGCAGAATACAGAACAGAGCAAACAATGTTGGAAGGCTGAATCTGCTTATTACTTATTGATTAATACTTATTGATTAGATTAAATTGCCGTAAAAAGTCCATAGTGAACAAATCGCATCGCTGACCTATATACTTTCTCCAGTTTTAATAGACTGTCTATAATTCTACAGTACTTACTGTCAAACCTAAAAAGCATTAACACATTTAAAAAGGTGGAAGGAGGAAAAAAATAAGCATTTACTTGGCCAATATCTAAGAATTGTGAAAAAAAGCATCCTGGAATGTCACCAAAATTTTACTTGCTTCTGTCTATGAAAATTAGGGGGACCTTTGCTGTGATGAAGCTTTTGCTCATTTTATGTAAACCCACTTGTTAACCTGTTAAATTTTATTACTAGATCACTGATTGTCTGAGTAAATGGAGAGAACTCTTAAAATATAAAATACTATATTGGTGTTACATATTCAATTAATTCTTTTGCTATTTTCAGATAATTTTCAGATATGCTTTGTCTGTTTTCAGGTCAGAAAATAAGTCCTGATGGTAAAGCTAAGATTCAGCTGCAATTAGTTCTGCATACTGGGGAAACAACAAACTTCCACTTCACGAATGAGAGTAGTGCTTTGAAGGACCGTGATGCTGTCAAAGATCTCCTCCAGCAGCTATTACCCAAATTTAAAAGAAAAACTAACAAGGAGCTGGAGGAAAAAAACAGGTAAGTATTGGTTATTTATTGTTAGCTGTATTCTTGGAAAGTGAGTCTGAAATTTGAATGTTGTTTTTAGGTCCTCAACTCAATGCTGAGGAATTTACTTTTCTGTTAAAAAAGTTGTCAAGTCTCTCTTGTTACAGTATTATTGGTTTCTGACTATTTTCATTAAAACAATAAGTTGTTTCTTCCTATTCGCAGAATGCTCCAAGAAGACCCCTTGTTATTCCAGTTATATAAAGACCTGGTCGTTAGTCAAGTCATCAGTGCTGAGGAGTTCTGGGCCAACCGCCTTAGTTTAAATTCAGTGGATTCTTCTCTGCCCAATCACAAGCAGGAAGTTGGAATTTCTGCAGCTTTCCTGGTATGTTCATTCTAATGTATTTGAAAGAAAAAAAAGTACTTTTTAAATAAGTGCATGAAGCTAAAGTTAGACATTTGCTAGAGCCATTGTCTGAACTTTTAAATAAAAGAATGAACATTGTAGATAGTGATACAACTTTGTAGCATAGATAATCTGAAACAGAACAGGGAGCAAGAGAAAGTGAAACAGCGCACACTGACAGTATAATGTTAAACATGCCTAAATTACAAGCTGATTTTCATTGTTTTATGTTTTTCTGTGTTGCAGTAATTGCCTTAGCAACTGGTTTGCAGTATTTCCAGTACACTGGTGGAAGAACAGAAAGTATTAGTGAATGTTAAGTGTGCTAAACATAGGTTATATTCAGAGTATTTTGTGTGAAAAGATAACAGAGTTCGCTATAAACTGTGTAATACTGTGCCCAAATACAAAAGCAGCACATCTATCATGAACTACCGGGTCCACAGCAACATGCACATTTTCAACATTAGCAAAGTAAAGCTAGTGATCAGTGGCTGAAGGAAAATAAAGATGGAACAAGTTGGTTTACCTGTCATTCTGCCCCGAAGAAAAGACTGTTGTCTAACTAGTCAATCATATTTAGCCTGGGAATTATAGTACCTTCTATCTAGAGGCACTATCATCAAACACACAGAAAATATTTTGCTGAGAAAACGCAACAGCTGTAACCTCAGCTAGCCATAAGCAATAAGCTGAGACTCCTAATCAACTTTTGGAGTTTGCTATCAGCTGAAAAGTATATTATAATAACGTGCTACAGCATTGAAATATGTGTAATTACAAAAACAAAATGTTCCAGTGAAACATAGTTTGTCAGTCTTTTTCACAGAAGAAGATAGCTATTGCAGTATAACTGAAAGAACTTGGAGGCTTAGTGGTTGCATGTATTTATGATATTGAACAAACCTTGTGCCTGCTATGAACTAGCGTCATTAGCGTTTTTTGCTTATACCTTTGAAGTCAAGGATTTGGCCACAGATTGAAATCGGCCGATATTAACTAAAAAAAAGGTTTGATTTTGGCCGATCACAAAAAATATTTTCAGCCCCTGCTTTCCTAACTTCTACAGTAATTTAGTTGTAGTGCTCCTTTGCCAACTGGTAGATTAGCCTTTATGTTAAAGAAAGTGGAGTGATAAACTGAAAACACAAAATCCTGGGAAAATCATCCTGTGCAACTAGACAAATGGCAAGAAAAGCCACTTTAATGATTTCAGGACTTTGTTGTCCTTTAAATTAAAACGGACACCACTTGAGTTTGTATAGCCTGCTTGTTTAAAATGCACTTTTAACTGGAAAAGAAAATATAAAGACTAATTTAAAATTGCTGCTTATTAAACAGTAGGCTTTTTTAAAAGATTTGTATTGTGTATTATTTGTTGCTGTGTGTGATACACCATTGGTTTTGGTAAGATACATCCATTATCCAACCCGCTATATCCTAACAACAGGGTCACAGGGGTCTGCTAGAGCCAATGGTAAGATACATGTACTACATAATTAAAATACAATAGTAATCCATATTTTATAGTTATACCTCAAAAATTACAAATGTCTAGTTGATACACAGAATAAAAAACACACCTGTATAAATATAATAAATGTACATTTTAACAGCAAAAAGCTGGCTGTAGTTTAATTATAAAAATACGCTTTAGGACATAAAAACTGTGTCTGGTTATGCAGGAGATCAGTGTAAAATGTTTTTAAAGGGATAAAGGAAAAAAAAATCAGAGTCGGTATTGGAATCGGCTGATCAAGTAATGTGAAATTGGTATTGGCCTTAAAAAACCTGATTAGAGCCTCTCTATCTTTAACACATCTTAACCATTGCAAGAGGCTACTTTACATACCCAGAATGTTGGTGCTATTGGTTTTGGATGTTTTGAGTTATCAGCCTGACAGTTGACAGGCCCCACATGTAGTTTCCTCCTGCACACATTTACAGTATAAGCTTCTGTTTCTAAATAGAAATAAAATTATCTTCAGAAGTCAATTAAAACAAATTCTTTTGGAAAATATATTATATACTTATAATGTAAATGTAACAAAAAATTTTAATCTATTACTTACCCAGATTAAATTTGCTGTTTGCAGTGAGGTGCAAGAAAAAAATTTACATTTTGTGTATTCTTGCAGAACAGAGATCTTTATGATACACTAGTCTTCATTGGGCCTACTGGGGGCCAGTACTGAAAAATAGCAAATAATATTAAATTGTTAAAATAAATAATTAAAATGTCTGTGAAAAAATTTGAAGTTACTGTGTGATTTAATTCATGTGTTGATTATGCACTTGTATGCTCACAACATCCAAAACGCTTGTATGGTTTGATAAAATATTGTTAAATAAACACTTGTAGAAAATTGGTGCAGAATGTGAATATGGGGTGCTTTCAAGCAAGGTTGAGCTTTTGAATTGAAGACCTGGCTCTTTCCTGTGAAAGGTTCGGTCTCCATAAAAAATTTTATCTCCTCGGTCATGCTACAAGTACAATGTTTCACAAAATCTATGGGTAGATCTCCTTTACTTTTTTCTTCCCCCAAAAAAGAACCTAAATTTGTCTTGCAGGCTAACCTAACATTTGTAGTTTTATCTGACATTTATTTTGGAGTTTTTTTTTGTTTTTTTCTGTCCACCCTGGCCATTGGACCTTACTGTTATTCTATGTTAATTAATGTTGACTTATTTTATTTTCTTACTGTGTCTTTTATTTTTTTTTTCTTCATTATGTAAAGCACTTTGAGCTACTGTTTGTATGAAAATGTGCTATATAAATAAATGTTGTTGTTGTTGTCCTTGAAAGGATGCAAAACTGTTCTACATTACACAACAGATGTAATGGAAGCATTAGAAAATTAGTAGTTTGAAACACATATGCTGTTTTAACTTTTGCTAAGTTTTATATATATATATATATATATATATATATATATATATATATATATATATATATATATATATATATATATATATAATATAATAATAATTTTTTTTTTTAAGCCAACTATTTTGATCCCTAACTTGTTCATATTGAGACTGTTCAGACTGGCATGTGTGAGCTGGTAATTAAAACTGACAGAAAACCGTATTTCTTTTAAAAAGTATGTTTTTGTCAAATTTGATGTGTAATGAACCTACGAAGTCTATTCCACACCATGTTCCTTCATTACAGGCTGATGTTCGGCCACAGACAGATGGTTGCAATGGCCTAAGATACAATCTGACCTCTGACATAATAGAGTCTATATTTAGGACGTACCCAGCAGGTAAGTGACTTCTGTTTATTACAGTGAAACAGCAGTGACAGAAATAAAAGTGACCTGTTTGTCACTTTGATACAGTATTTTTCTTAAGTACAGTTTAAGATTTGGGAATGTTAAATTAACTCCAAATTGTTTGATTTATTTCACTTGCCTTCATGGCTGAAGGCATATTTCCAGTTAAGCCCATTTGAATATATTAGACATTCACATCATACAAACTCTGTAACTGGCATTTTTAAGAAATCCTTTATTGAAGTTTATTGTTCCTGCCTTGTGCCTTATCCTTGCAAGGACAGGTTTACAGTATATGATGAATTAATGTCTTTTATCTGTTTTTTGCCAGCAGAGGGCATTCAGGTGTATAAATGACATCATTGAAACTGACCAAAAAAGGCTGTAACATGTGCAATTTTGCATTACTGGACAGCATTCCAATGCGTATAACAGTATTTTTGTTTCAGTATTCCAGAATGTTAGGATTGCTTTAAAAGCAATGGCTTTTTAAAATGGAAACTGAGTCACTCAATAGCAAGCATGTTTTATGTATTTATTTTGAATCAGATTAAAGTATATAATCTAAACTTTTAATAAAACATATTTTAGGGCAAACGTTAACCATAAATACAGCCCACAGTGACTTGAATTTGATTATAGGAACATCTGCACCGTTTGTCATTCAGTTTGTCTGGTATCACCAGGGATTTAATTCATTGGAGGGGTTGCAGGAACTGGATTCCACAAGATTTAAATGCTGCTCTTTCAAGATCAAATAAATAACTTTCTATATTGTTCATTTTATCTTATTATGGATAGAGTTCATAAATAAAAGCATGCATTTGTGCATGTTTAAAAAGTGCAGTGATGTGACCATTGAGTGATGTGTTGCAATAATTTTTAGTTTCTCACAGATTAATGCAGGAATCAAAAATCATAGTGAAATGGACTGTAGGATAATAAAAAAATGTATAGCTCTTAAAAGAAAAGAATTTTCTTTTCAATATAATGGGTATGGCTACAGGTCTCTATCCATAAATTGAGCCATTTTTCCAGCCTCTTAATCCAGTTCAGGGTAACTGAGACATAAGCCTTTCTAGGCAGCACCAAGTGCAAGGGCACACCACATCACAGGGCACACTTATACATGCTTTCATTCTTCCTTATATGGAGTCAGTTGTTGCCAAAAAAAAAACCTCACAGACAATTCCACCATGTACAAGTCAAGATCAATGTTTAACTAAGTGGTGAACTCTATTTCTTAGACTAGTCTACAAAGGACATGAAATTAGCACCTCTCTGTGTCAAATGAGTTTTAGTGTTTCAAAATGTACACATTTGCCAGATATTTACTGTACGTTACCCAGTTTAGAATTACACTGCTGTAATGATATATAATTCACCAATGGTGGAACAGTTTGCTGCTAAAACAGCTTACCTTAGTTTAAAAAAAAAAAAAATTAATGTGATACATATGTGGCGTGAATTGGATATGGTAGGCCAGTAGAGAATCCATTAACACAACTACTAAAATGTTATAAAACAAATCAAAAAACGTACATCATATTTGAGTATTATAGCAACAACTGTGGTGCAGTCTCATAGATGAATGACATAATATCTGCAATTAATGCTGACAGGCATGTTTAAGATATAATTCTGGGTTGTTCCAGACATAAGCAGTAGCAAACGTGTGAGACTTTGAAAATGTTACAATAAAAACTGTATTTGATACAAATGTAAAATAGGAAGGAAAGATTTAGTAAATGCAGGCTTAATCATTTTGTGACTTTAAAAATTTTTAGTAATTCTGCTGTTGTGATAAATGTTATTTTTCAGTGTGTGCTATTAACCAGCTACTCCTGCATGGACAGATACAAATCTAAACCCCACAACAGCAGATTACAAATCTAATTTAAAAAAACTGATTTAAATAATTGTTTTTGTAACCACAATTTGTGTAGTATTTATGTAGTCATTTTTAGATTTTATCTTTGTTAGTATTGTTTTTAATTATTTTACATTAACCAAAGAGAAAATATTGATGAATAAATTTGATATGTGCAAAGTTAAGTGGTTCTTGATAATCATATCATTCTTTTTAAAACCAATGCTAAAATCTCCCTACACCTGTAACATCTAAAGTCACAATTTAAATTTAGACCCTGATTACACATCTGTGGGAAAGAGAACTGTATAGGAAAATGGCAGTATAGTGATAAACATTCAGTCACTTTGTGCTATGATCTGAGCATTGTGATGCACACCTCTGAACTACTGCTTTCTCTATATCATCTGAGTAAGTTTTTGATTGATGATGTAACTTGCATCTTTGAATTAAACATATCCCTTGCTTAATGCAATTTTATCTTTAGTGTTTTTCAAAACTTTAGAAATATTTATGTCAAGTGAAGGTAATGGTGTCAAGTAATATTATCCATGCAGAAGTGAATGTTTTTTTCTGTGAAACATACTGAGAGAGCTTGTTGTTTTCTGTCACCTCCAGATGTTTGAAGAAAATATATATAAACTGGGGCATGTAGTCTGTAAAATACAGTTTTTCATTTATGATTTAGTATATTTTGTAAAGAAACTCAAATCAATGTTTTTCACTCCCTAGGCAGATTTTCCAGTTCTGCAATCTTTTTTTGTTGTTTATTTGATTTTGCGCATTAAATGTTTGAATTATTTTTGCAGTTTCCTGCTTTTGATTTTCTTATAGTTAAACAGAAATATGCAGAGAATGTTCCTCACAACATGACAGAAAAAGAGTTCTGGACCAGGTTCTTTCAGTCCCATTATTTTCACAGAGACCGAATCAGCATGGGTGTTCAGGATCTGTTTTCAGAGTGTGCCAAGTTAGATGATAAAGGTAAAATTATTTACTACATTATTAGAAACTGTTGACCTTTTTATATTGTAGGTGAAGTATACGTTTTCTCCATCTTGTTTTATGTTTATTGTCTGATGATCAAGCACTGATCAAACATCAGAACTTCATTAAAAAAAAATTTTGAGATTTTGTATTGGAGAAATTAAACTAGAATATCACTTACTTGTCAAGGTGTTGTATTGTCAAAGTGATTGATTAGAAATGGCCAATGAATAAAACATTTTCAAACACATAGATGCTCATAAGTGTCCCTTAGGGCAGCAGTCAACGATCAGACTGTCTTTTCATCTGGTCTGAGGAAGTATGTTCGGGACACTTGGGAGGTGCTGAGATGATCAGCTCACAAAGATGCATGGATGGAGCACCCACTAGACCAGTGGTCGGCGAACCGGGGTAAATTACCCCAAATGGGGTAAAAACAGACGTCTCGGGGGTAACAGAGACTCATTTAACCTAAATAAAAATTCATCCATCCATTATCCAACCTGCTATATCCTAACCACAAGGTCACGGGGGTCTGCTGGAGCCAATCCCAGCCAACACAGAGTGCAAGGCAGGAAACAAACTCCAGGCAGGGCACCAGCCCACCGCAGGGTGCACACACACACACACACACACACATACCAAGCACACACTAGGGACAATTTAGGATCGCCAGTGCCCCTAACCTGCATTTCTTTGGACTGTGTGAGGAAACTGGAGTACTCGGAAGAAACCCACGCAGACAAGGGGAGAACATGCAAACTCAACGCAGGGAGGATCCGGGAAGTGAACCCGGGTCTCCTAACTGTGAGGCAGCTGCACTACCCACTGCACCACCTTGCCGCCCTTAAATAAAAATTATATACATTATAAAAAATTAAATGAAATGTGAAAACATTATTTTAGTAATTTTAAACTTCTACCGGCGTACATGTATGCTACATTTGCGTATTCTGGCGTCCGATTTTATAACTGCATAAACAGCACACGGAAGCGTAGCAAAGTGTTCGAGTACTGATATGGTCACACGTGTTGCTGATATATGTACGCCATTCTAACCTAGTCGTTTTGCACAGCTATGTAATATTTGTGGTTAAAATTTTGACAAGCAAGATAACATAATGTTTTATTAACAAAAGTTAAACTAGTAATAAATAAAAAAGCCTTAATTTAACCAACATATCCTCAACAAATAACTATGGATTGATTTTTACCTTCCAAATAGCTTCAAATAGGAAGAGAGTATACCATGAAGAGTTCCTCAAAAATGGGTTCACAGAAATAGAAGACAAGGGAATAATGAAACCACAGTGTGTTATATGTTTGAAAGTAATCATTGCAGAATCTTTCAAAGAGTCAGTTATAGAAGCACATGGATAATTTACATTCACATCTATCTTCCAAGCCGCGGGAATATTTTGTAAATTTAGAAAAGTCTGCCAAACGACAAAGACTGGAGAGCAACTTGAGAGACACATTCAATCAATGTTCAGCAATTAAGGCTAGCTTTGTAGTAGCGTGGTTGATTGCTCGAAACAAGAAACCACATACGATTGGTCAGGAATTAATTAAACCAGCAGCATTGAAAATGATAGAGATCATGTGTGGTCGGAAAGAGCCAGTGAAACTAAATTCAGTGCCCCTGTCTGTAAAAGTAGTAAAAAAAAAAATCTATTTTAGCAAAAAATGTGAGGGAACAAGTTATTTCTTTCATAAAAGATAGTAAATATTTTGCTATTCAGGTTGATGAAACTACAGATGTCAATAACAATGCACAGCTAATGGTATACATTCGCTGTAAAGGTACACATGCAATTGATGTTTTTTTGATTTGTTTTGTTCCCCTCTCGAATTGAGATCACGTGGTATTTTAATACTCCAAGCATTAATTTGAAGTGGAAAGACTGCATTTCAGTGACTTTTGATGGAGCTCCAGCTATATTGGGTAATCTTAATGGTTTTTTGGCTTTGGCGAAAAGTAATAATCCAGAAATTGAAATTACTCTCTGTATGATCCATCGCCAAACACTTCTTGTTAAGCATTTGGACCCTGTACTGGAAACAGTCATGCATGACATTATTAAGGTTATTAATTTTGTCAAACAAGATGCACTTAACACGCACCTATTTTATGAATTATGTGAAGATGGTGAGGCTGAATATACAGACCTACTCTACCACACAGAAGTAAGATGGCTTTCATGTGGGAATTTTTTGAATCGAGTGTGGGCTTTGAAAACTGAACTTGAAATTTTCCTCACTGATCAAAAGCATATTCTTGCAGACAAGTTCACAGACACCTCGTGGGTTGCACATCTTGCAAATTTAACAGACGTTTTTGAGCATGTGAATGCACTAAACAAAGAATTGCGGGGAAAAAATTATCAACATCATTTCATCCAGAGAAAAAATATCAGCGTTTGGATCAAAGCTTCTATATTGGAGACAGAAAATACAAGGGAACAAGATAGCTGTATTTCCAAAGTTAGCTTTGTTTTTGGATGATTCTGAAAATATTACTTTTGATAAAATCAAAGATACAGTTATATGACATCTTACAAAACTCAGATTTTCAAATTATTTTACTGATTTTGATTTAAGTACTATCAGTTGGGTGTTGATCCCTTTAAAATGTGAAATAGCTGAAATACCAGAAGAACCTCAAGGATTGGCAGAGGCAATTCTTGAACTTCGATCCAATAATTAAGCATGTATTTGAAAATAAAACCAGTCTGCCATCTTTTTGGACGACAACTGCTGCAAAAGCTTTCAATATTGCACATGAAGAGGCGATCAAAAGGTTGTTGCCTTTTGCAGCAACTTATCTTTGCGAACAAGCGTTTTCCAGATTAATAAATATTAAAACAATGCTATCATCTGAATTGCGAAAATGATATTCATATCATGCTTACCTCCAAAACTTCCAATTTTGATCTCATTGTTTCAGAAATGAAACAATATAATTTCTCAAAATGTGTGTGAATTGCATTTTTTTGTTCACTACCTTGTTTTGTTTATTTTGTTACAAATTAAATATTTTGTTTATTTTTACTTTAGCAGAGAGTTCTTTTTATTTATTCTTTAATATTTCATATTGGTGCAATACAATATTTTAATTTTGAACAGATTTTGATTTTTTCTCTTTCAAATCCCAGGGGTAATGATAGAAAAACCAAATAAATTTTGGTGTAACAGCTAAAAAAGTTTGCCGACCCCTGCACTAGACAGACCTGGGAGACCTAAACAAGTAGTGATTTGTGTGGTGGGAACAAACGGCTAATGTGTCATTGCAGGTTGAGTTCAACTTCCACCTCCAGAACAGTTTCTTCTTCAAGTCTGGAGAGGTCAAAGATGCTTTGTTAATATTAATCAATAAGATGCCCATCTCGGAGAACTTCATAATGATATGGAATTTGAAAAAGAAATTTTAATTGGCTTAATTATCAGTTTTACTTTCGGCAATACTGGTAATTAATCAAATAATTCAGCAAGACTCCTACTTTACCTTACTTTTCTCTGTTGTAGTAGCGGCTTTTAGACTTATATCAAGGTAACTGAAGCACACTCATTTTTAAGTAACAGAATGATACAATTTATTGATAAAAACATGGATTATGGAAGTATGATAAAAGTGTATAATTTGACATATACAGTAAGACTAGAGACATACAAACATATAACACATGGGCTGGCTTTTTACTGGTATTTATAGTTCTTCTTTATCTTGGCACATATAGTTTACAGTACCAAGGCTTTATGGATGATGCCCGATGTGTGTAGTTGTTGCTTTGTTGTTGATGTGGGTTCAAGTGGAAGATTCTTCACACTTTCTCTTTGCTGCATGATTCTTGTCAGTGCTGTGCTGCTGCTTCATCAGCTTGCCTTCTGCTGTCTTTTGCCACTTCATCTCAGCACTCAGGCTCATAAAGAGAATATTTTGTCAGCTTCAGCACTGCACGTGGTTTATAACTTTTAGGTTCAGAGATCAGGATTCAGATCTTTTCAGTCATGTTGGGGAGTTCCTCCTCCCTAAGAGAATCCCCAAGGAGTTTGGTAATTATCCAGTGAATATCCCAGAGAGCTTCTTCTCACTCTCTATGAGAGATGGGGTAAAAGAATTTAATGGAAGGCTGAACCCTCTTCTGATTAGATTAAAGTCACTTCTAGTTACAAAATTGGTGTCTCTCCATAGGCAAGCTTCTCTGTCCATTAGAATTGTCATTCTTTGAATTACAGGTCTTTGTCCTTGCTTGTGTCCATTTTGCATTTTCCGGTTCAAGAGGTCTGCGGAGTGGACTCTGGAAAGATGTCAGGTCATCTCTGTTTTACACTTTTGTTGTCAGATGAATTCCAAGCAGATCCTGGTACAACCTGGTGTTTACTCACTTAATTTAGAATGCAATTGGGGATTTGTGCAGCTGGCTGTCTGCCTGCCTGCATCCCTGTTAAATCTTCTTTGGTAACTACCCTAGTGTGCCACTAAAGTCATGCAGAATCGGCAGTGCCCACTTTGTCCTTTGGACTGTGTTCAAGACCTCAGTAGTGGACTCTGCTACAAGTTATCATGAGAAGATTGTTGGTGCCGTCATGACTTGCTGGTGGACATATCTTTGACTGAGGCATTCCAGCATAATAAAATGTTGGCATCTGCTGCAGTGGCCTATGTGTAGGTAGAGTTTGGTGAGGATATAGAGAGTGATTTTTGGACAGCTTTAAAAGTGGTTCTGACAAACCATTTGGCTTAGAAAGAATAGCCCAGAATGTCATTGAGGATGTGCTCAACAAAATTGTGGTAACATTGACCTCATCTGGGTATATCATTGAGAAATAGAGTGAACCATTTGAGCAATTCCTAAAACTGTTGGATATACCCTCCTCAAAGAAAGCCGCATCTTTGTTGCTTGCAGGTGATGTTGCCCTCTTGGCCACTTGCATCATTATGTGATGTAGCTGGAATAAGAACTAGCACTTCTAAATAATGAGGTCATGGTCCACTCCTAGGGGAAATAATTGCATGTTCCTTGCAAGTAAAAGATGAATATTTGCCTTAAGTTGAAGAAATCAGAGTCTTTGGAGTTTTATTCACAAATAAGAGTAGAGGTGATTATTGTTTGGTTGACCAATGAATCAGTGTAGTAGCAGAAGTTTTTTGAATTCCCCACCAGTATGTGGTGGCGAGGAACCAGTTAAGTCTGCTGACAAAGCTGTTCATCCCTGTCCTCACCTCTGGTCTTTAGCCCTGAATGAGATTGTGATCAAAAGTGGCCAAAATTAGGTTGTTGTGCTGTGTTTCTGGGCTCACTGCACATGACAGGGTGAGGGTATGAGCAATGCAAAGGACCTTAGAGAAGAAATTCTGCTTCTCCAGAAAGAGAGGAGCTGATCAAGATGCTTTGAACTTGCAGTTAGAATTCTCACTTGTGTGTTCAAGGTAAGGCATACTGGGGAGATGGCTTAGGGGCATCCATGAGACATCCTGGAGAGATATTGGGAGGGTCTGAGTTTTTCCCAGAAGAAATTATGTTTAGGGAGACCTGGTTAGATCAGATCTGCTTGCTGCTGTTATAACTTTTACCAGTAAAAGCAGAGCAAAATGATGATGATTTGTGTGTCAATAATTATAATTGCTAAAATTCATTTAAAAAAAAATATGTTGATACTGAAAGGGATGCAGGGGTGAATTACTAAGGTAAAATTACAGCCTAAATATAAAATTTGATATCTGTTTCACAGGACTGAAGACTATGGTTGGACAGGGAGTTAAAAATCCATTAATTGACCTAACTTCCCTGGATGACCAAACACTGGATGAGGTAAACTGGATTTTAATATTTGCTTCTCCTTTAAAAGAGACTACATGTTCTGCAACATTGCTATTTCTTAATATATATCTTTACTGGTACTTTAAATTTACCACTTTATTTTTGCTGAAACTAACTGATACTAATATTACATTTTTTCCAACCCCATCTCTTTCTGTTCCTAGGGTTATGGTGTGTCTTCTGCGCCATCATCATCAGGTTGTACTAAGTCAGTTAAGGAGACAAGCAACACAGCTATTATTAAAAGATTCAACCTGCACAGTGCCATGGTGTTGGCAGCAGGCCTGCGCAAACAGTAAGCATCTCCATTTTGGATCTTCATGCATCATTTTCTAATTGATTAATGGGTACAATTTGTGTTGATTCAGTATGACTGCATTCTGCTTTCACCCATCCATGTTTTAAACTTCCAAAATCTAGGGTCACTCCTAGATAGCATCAGACCAATTCTAGGCAAAACCAGCCCATTGTAGAACATGTTTACTTTTACTGTATTTTACACTTGTCTGCAATTTTCTGTTTAACGTTCTTCACTGACCTTAATTCAGAAAGCTCAGTGTATTTGCTTCAAAGCCAGTTCTCTTGCTAAAAATATATTTAAACATAATAAATTGAGAATCCACTTTTTTCCAGAAGCAAATAGACTCTTTACAGAGCTATCATACTGAAGTAAAAGTGCAGTAGATTTTTCAAATTTATTCACCACGATTCACACAGATGTGTAAAGTAACCCAAGAGTCCTACAAAAAACGTTGTTGTGATCCATCAATAATCAAGTGCAGTACTACAGAAATAGGAGAGATATTTTTATAAAGCACTGACTTGCAAAGGTGTTTATCTTTATTTTAAAAATTTGTAGCGCATATTAGAATTTGGGTAAAGATTTTTCAGTAAGCATTTTGAAATCAAGTAGAGGTGTGTGATGTGTTGTAGTGAAATTAATGGATATGAATAAGATAAGCAAATCTTCAGGGCAAAATCACAAGAAGGTATAAGACTATTCATTAACTCTGCTCTTGGTACATTTACTTTATTCTAAACTGTACCTCTGGCCTATATCCAAAATGTAGTTTTTATGGTTATTTTTCACAATATCTCAAATGCTAATAAAGACAGAAAATTTTATAGTTATGTTCTGTTAATTGTCTAATAATATCCATCAATCATATTATTAACTTACCATCCTGATTCAGGGTTTGCTAGGAACCAGTGCCTCTCCAGGCAGCACATGTTGCAAAAGGTTAACCAGTCATGAACAAGACAGCTGTCACTGGGTGCATTTAGTCATGTCGGGTCAATTTAGAGTCCTAGTCTTTTTTGTAGAAGAAATACATTTTTCAATACAGACTATATATTTGGTGTTTAATCTCAAATGTAAATCTACACTTAAAATTAATTGGGAAATAATGTGGAAACTTGAAATTGTGTGCATAGAATTCAGATCAAAGAGAGTTTTGGTAAATAATGTGCTGATTTTCAATTGTATCCTGCCACTGAAAACATGTAGACACAAAATTAACTGTCTGATTTCTAATTTGTACAGACTTAAGTTAAATCCAAGAATGCCAACATGCAGTGATCATAAAACTCAAAAGCAGTGACATTTGCAACAAGATACTCTGAGTAACATTGACAATAGTCTTCTGTAAATGCATTAGGCAAGGTATAAGTTGCATATTATAACAAATATTCCAGCCTGCAAGGTCAAGGGTGGGGTCAGTTTAAACCTATTTAGTAGAAGACTACTAAATAAATAAAACATTAAATTTGTATTATTTCTTTCCTGGAGCTTTTGCTTTTCAGTAGTTACTTTGTCTATTGCTGTATTTCACGATTTTATTTGCTCAGTTTTGTTTAAAAACAAACGCAAAGATAGCTTTTTGGTATTACTGGCTTTACGCATATCTTGGTAATAGCATAAACATGATGTTTAAGAAATTAAATAATTTTGATGAATTTGAAAATAAAAATTCTTCAAAAATAAAAAGTGCACATTCAAACAAACTAATATTTTTTTCCATTCAAATGATCTGCAACAATATTATAGTCGGATAATGCTTTACATATTTTGTATATCGTGCATCAACCATGAGTTACAATAGTGAGCATGTAACACTTTCACACTGTAGCATTTTATTAAAATTAGCTAACAACAAACCCTATTATCAGGAAGCTAGAGGCAAAGTCAAGAGGGGTATCAACCAGATCTAAAGGAAAACCTCATACATTTGTCAGTTCTTTAGGAAAACAGAGTTGCACTGTCCATAATGTTTAGGATTGTATTGCCTTTCAAATTATGTTAACAATTTGCAAAAGTCAATTTGAATTCAGTTTGTTGAAATATACAGGGAACTTTTAATTTAAAAAGTATAATTTTAAAATTCTAGCTTAAAATATATACAATTAATGAAACAATGTTTGCAAATAGTTTAAATAGATGTAAGAGATGATTAGTGCTTTGCTAAATATGAAGATTTAAAAAGAAACACAAAACACAGGTATGCAGTGTTTATCAAAAACTCTGTTCATTTTACCCTGTGTGTGTGGCAGGCGTCTATATTGAATATCTGAATATTAAAAAAAAAATCAAGTTCTCAATATAAATCAAATCAGTATATAAGAAATTAGTTGTGAATATGTAAAGTTCAACATGGTACATATATTGAAATTAAATATTTGTCTGTTCAGCAACATATAATATATAAATATGTATGTGTGTACCATCAATCAAAGTCCCAAGTTTACTACCTTGGACTTATGGAATTCTACCACTTAGTGCCATTTCTCTAGTTATTCTTAGGCAATCTGCATTTGTTATGTTTATTACAACCACTGCCTCTTACCTTTTGCTAGAATGCATCATTTTCTTGTACCTGTGCAGCCTATCTATCCTCACAGTCTCTAGTGTCTCTTTCAGTGTTATTTTACCATTTTTAAATAATTTAATAGTGACTAGTTTCTCTTCAGCATAATACAACTATGTTGACATGTAACTCCTGGCATTACTGATATGCTCTATTTTATGGCAACTAAAGTCAACTAACTGCAGTTAATTAGCTAATGACTCTAACCTGTACACTCACCCCTATGAGTGAATTTATCTGTGTGCAGGTGTGCACCTCCTTGTACCCTTTGCTGCCAAGATAGGCACTAACTCCCAAATACACTGGACTGGATTATTTGGAATAGAAAATGAGTTGGAAGAGTTGATAATGTAGTTAATAGTAAAATTTATTGTTTAAAAAGTGTCTTTCTAATAAGATAAGGAATCTTACATTACTATACACATGCTGTGTGCTTTTGATCCCCATGTGTTGTTAGCTTTGAGAGATGTATCAGTATTGATTGTTAAAAGAATTTGCTTTTATCGCAGTCATCAGTAAAATATGCAGACTGTTAATGTTAAAGATGTTATTGTGTACTGTATTTTTAATGCCTAACAGCTACATTCATTTTTTGAAGTTAAATTTCATTTGTATTTAAACAAACTAACTAAAGGATTATTCATTAGTTTTATCCCTTTCATTGTTGTAAAACAAATTTTACATGTTTTCCTGTACTGGGTAAGATTGCGAAGGACATACCTGAGTATCCTGTGAAGGTTAACTTTCCCAGAACACCTACTCCACTCAACATTGTCATTGATCCACATACATAGTATAGTATATGGTTGTACAAATATTTGTTCCTTGCAGTCCCAAGTGCATAAATAAATCAACATACATTCAACATACACCATAGCATTACCAAATCCAGTGCAACAATACAGAATAACAGCAAAAAAACAAAGATTATAAAGCTCAAACAATTCTCAATGTCCATAGTAAAGTGCAGAGTGAAAATGTTTTAGGGATATGTAAGAGTTCAGATGTCTGAGAGGCTGGGGAAAGAAACTGCTACAGAATCTGGATGTACTGGTCCAAATACTACAAGAATCTTCTGCATGGAATCAGGTCAAACAATTTGTGTTATGGGTGAGAAACATCTTTCCATTGAGTAAGAAACACAATAGTTTTAAACAAGATTATAAACTTTTTTTTAACCACACTTCTGATGCTTTTTCAGTGGTTGAATTCTTTTAATTAAGGTGTCAAATAAAAACTTACCTTAAATACTTTATTTATTTTTTTTTTTTTTATATAACTAATTTAATTTTTGATAAGTTTGAATCTTGGACTGAAAAATGTCCCAGTCTATAAAGCAATTTCTCTATGCACTTTTTTATTGTTTCAAACATTTCTTTATAACTATTCTTATTAAGTATTCTTAATGTGATTAGTAGGATGCTCTATTAAAAGTATGACATCTTTAAAAGTTTTAATGTATATATTGCTGATCGGGGAATTTGCTGTTAAAGTGTAAGGCTGATGCAAAATTAGCTGGAAATTATTTCATTCGGTATGTGAGCAGAGTCAGAATTGATTTCTATGCAGAAATGTATTCTGTATCTTGGGTTGTAATCTCTCTACCTAGCAATCGTTCAATCTCTTTTAATAGAAGTTTAATAGTAGCAATGCAATACTCAAGTTCCTATTCTGCATACCCTTATTAGTGATTTATTTGAAACCACATCTACAAAACATTTGCCCAATAATTATAAATATTAATGAGAAAAATAATAAATAATCACGTTGTTGTATTTTAAAAAAAAAAAAAAAAAAAACAAGATTAAAGACCGCTTGTAAAGTAACAGGTTGCAACAAATTAAAAGCCTCAGGTTTATGCTAGGCTGAAGCTGGAAAATCCATGTAAATGAATATACTTTGAAACATCACATATTCCAATTGAATAACTGCAGGAATAGAGTGGTGACAGAAAATGAGCCATGTCTTACCCATACCATGCAAATTTCAGTGAAACTAAACAAACCAATACATGAAAAAGATAGGAAGTGTATCATCTCGATATTTAAGTTATTTTAAAACTCACACACATACAGTGGGGCAAAAAATTATTTAGTCAGCCACTAATTGTGCAAGTTCTCCCACTTAAAAAGATGAGAGAGGCCTGTAATTTTCATCATAGGTATACCTCAACTATGAGAGACAAAATGAGAAAAAAAAAATCCAGAAAATCACATTGTCTGATTTTTTTAAAGAATTTATTTACAAATTATGGTGGAAAATAAGTATTTGGTCACCTACAAACAAGCAAGATTTCTGGTTCTCACAGACCTGTAACTTCTTCTGTAAGAGGATCCTCTGTCCTCCACTCGTTACCTGTATTAATGGCACCTGTTTGAACTCGAGAGCTGTCAAAGGACACCAGAAACAAAATTGTAGACCTGCACCAGGCTGGGAAGACTGAATCTGCAATAGGTAAGCAGCTTGGTGTGAAGAAATCAACTGTGGAAGCAATTATTAGAAAATGGAAGACATACAAGACCACTGATAATCTCCCTCGATCTGGGGCTCCACGCAAGATCTCACCCCGTGGGGTCAAAATGATCACAAGAACGGTGAGCAAAAATCCCAGAACCACACGGGGGGACCTAGTTGAATGACCTGCAGAGAGCTGGGACCAAAGTAACAAATGCTACCATCAGTAACACACTATGCCGCCAGGGACTCAAATCCTGCAGTGCCAGACGTGCCCCCCTGCTTAAGCCAGTACAGGTGCAGGCCCGTCTGAAGTTTGCTAGAGAGCATTTGGATGACCCAGAAGAGGACTGGGAGAATGTCATATGGTCAGATGAAACCAAAATAGAAATTTTTGGTAAAAACTCTACTCGTTTTGTTTGGAGGAGAAAGAATGCTGAGTTGCATCCAAAGAACACTATACCTACTGTAAAGCATAGGGGTGGAAACATCATGCTTTGGGGCTGTTTTTCTGCAAAGGGACCAGGACGACTGATCCGTGTAAAGGAAAGAATGAATGGGGCCATGCATCGTCAGATTTTGAGTGAAAACCTCCTTCCATCAGCAAGGGCATTGAAGATGAAACGTGGCTGGGCCTTTCAGCATGACAATGATCCCAAACACACTGCCCGGGTAACGAAGGAGTGGCTTCATAAGAAGCATTTCAAGGTCCTGGAGTGGCCAAGCCAGTCTCCAGATCTCAACCCCATAGAAAATCTTTGGAGGGAGTTGCAAGTCCGTGTTGCCCAGCGACAGCCCCAAAACATCACTGCTCTAGGGGAGATTTGCATGGAGGAATGGGCAAGTGTGTGAAAACCTTGTGAAGACTTACAGAAAATGTTTGACCTCTGTCATTGCCAACAAAGGGTATATAACAAAGTATTGAGATGAACTTTTGTTATTGACGAAATACTTTTTTTCCCACCATAATTTTCAAATAAATTCTACAAAAATCAGACAATGTGATTTTCTTGATTTTTTTTTTTTTTTCTCATTTTGTCTCTCATAGTTGAAGTATACCTATGATGAAAATTACAGGCCTCTCTCATCTTTTTATGTGGGAGAATTTGCTCAATTGGTGGCTGACTAAATACTTCTTGCCCCAGTGTACATGGTCTTTCATTGCTGTTTTATTCAAGACTACAGTTTTGAATTCTTTCATATTAGATTTGAATTCTGTTTTAGCTAAAATGTTTTTGAGCAATTTGGTTTTAACGTTGCTTGATTAAAAAACCTTATTTGCTTCCAGTTCACTTTTACTGAGATGTTATTTTTGATCCCTGGTTTATTAATATTTATGGTTATTTTTAACACTTCTTGGATAATGTTTAGGATCAATGTCATTACAGTGGGATGCAAAAGTTTGGGCAACCTTGTTAATAGTCATTATTTTCCTGTATAAATCGTTGGTTGTTACGATAAAAAATGTAAGTTAAATATATCATATAGGAGACGCACACAGTGATATTTGAGAAGTGAAATTAAGTTTATTGGATTTACAGAAAGTATGCAATAATTGTTCAAACAAAATCAGGCAGGTGCATAAATTTGGGCACCGTTGTCATTTTATTGATTCCAAAAATTTAGAACTAATTATTGGAACTCAAATTGGCTTGGTAAGCTCAGTGACCCCTGACCTACATACACAGGCGAATCCTATAATGAGAAAGAGTATTTAAGGGGGTTAATTGTAAGTTTCCCTCCTCCTTTAATTTTCTCTGAAGAGTAGCAACATGGGGGTCACAAAACAACTCTCAAATGACCTGAAGACAAAGATTGTTCACCATCATGGTTTAGGGAAGGATACAGAAAGCTGTCCCAGAGATTTAAGCTGTCTGTTTCCACAGTTAGGAACATATTGAGGAAATGGAAGACCACAGGCTCAGTTCAAGTTAAGGCTCGAAGTGGCAGACCAAGAAAGATTTCGGATAGACAGAAGCGACGAATGGTGAGAACAGTCAGAGTCAACCCACAGACCAGCACCAAAGACCTACAACATCATCTTGTGGCAGATGGAGTCACTGTGCATCATTCAACCATTCGGCGCACTTTACACAAGGAGATGCTGTATGCGAGAGTGATGCAGAGGAAGCCTTTTCTCCGCCCACAGCACAAACAGAGCCGCTTGAGGTATGCTCAAGCACATTTGGACAAGCCAGCTTCATTTTGGAATAAGGTGCTGTGGACTGATGAAACTAAAATTGAGTTATTTGGGCATAACAAGGGCGTTATGCATGGAGGAAAAAGAACACAGCATTCCAAGAAAAACACCTGCTACCTACAGTAAAATATGGTGTTGGTTCCATCATGCTGTGGGGCTGTGTGGCCAGTGCAGGGACTGGGAATCTTGTCAAAGTTGAGGGACGCATGGATTCCACTCAGTATCAGCAGATTCTGGAAACCAGTGTCCAGGAATCAGTGACAAAGCTGAAGCTGCGCCGGGGCTGGATCTTTCAACAAGACAACGACCCGAAACACTGCTCAAAATCCACTAAGGCATTCATGCAGAGGAACAAGTACAACGTTCTGGAATGGCCATCTCAGTCCCCAGACCTGAATATAATTGAAAATCTGTGGTGTGAGTTAAAGAGAGCTGTCCATGCTCGGAAGCCATCAAACCTGAATGAACTAAAGATGTTTTGTAAAGAGGAATGGTCCAAAATACCTTCAGCCATAATCCAGACTCTCATTGGAACCTACAGGAAGCGTTTAGAGGCTGTAATTTCTGCAAAAGGCGGATCTACTAAATATTGATTTAATTTCTTTTTTGTGGTGCCCAAATTTATGCACCTGCCTGATTTTGTTTGAACAATTATTGCACACTTTCTGTAAATCCAATAAACTTCATTTTACTTCTCAAATATCACTGTGTGTGTCTCCTATATGATATATTTAACTGACATTTTTTATCGTAACAACCAACGATTTATACAGGAAAATAATGACTATTAACAAGGTTGCCCAAACTTTTGCATCCCACTGTACCTTCTACTGATGTTTCCTGTGAAGATGTTCTGCACAATCCCCTGCGCTCACCAGTGGGTTTTTTTTGTTGTGTCCTAGGTTTGCTGGACTCCTCTGACTGATTTTTTTTTTTTTTCTCCTCCGCGACTGATGCTATATTTCTGGAAATTCTACTAGATTACTACTTCATTAGCATCAGCTTGTGATTCCTGCTGAGAAGTGCTGTGCTAACACATTGCTTACCTGTGGGTTTCCCCAACTATGTGCTAAAGCCTGCTGAGCTTCTCTAATTGTCATCATAGATGTGTATTTACCAAAATACAATAGGAGAACTGTAAAAAACATTTTCAGGAGTAGTATTCTCTATTAAATATGTATATATTGAGAAATTTGTTTGTTCCATATTAATGATTGCATTTTACTTTTGTGATATAAACTGACCTTAAGGCAAATTAATTTGAAAAAAAAAACAAAGCCTTCTACACTAACCAATATTTGTGTAAATTAAATATGTCTAGCTCCTTATCATACCATGTAATCTTAGCCAAATCTGGAAGCGGACACTCTTATCAAGTTTCATAATAGTTTAAAATAAATACATATGGAAAAGAGATCCTTTGTGGTGTGTCTTAATGCCTAAATTGATACCATGATGCAAAGTGTATTGCATAGTGAGGGATAAATAAATGAGAGAACAAAACACTAGTATTTCAACATGCATTTCATTGGTTGGAAAATGAGCTAGGATTTAGGGATGGGACTTGTCAGTGACCCAACAATAAATTCTTGAGATTTTGGATCATGATTCAGTAATATTACAGACAAAAATATATACCAGTCTATTAATCCTAATATTAAAAAAGTTTTATTCACTCATTCCACTGGAATGTTTTTTTTTATATTATGGTGATCATTGTCATATTATCCCATTTGCCTTCACTGTATTAATCACACATCACAACATTATTTTAAATATGAGTTCTTATTAGCCCTTGGATTTGCACCATTCCTGTAAATGTGTCAACCAATAATTAAGAATAAAATATTTAATAATTAAAATTGCGTTTGAATATATACTAATAAGCTTTTATGTAGAATTCCTGAACTTTGTTGCTACAAGGAACATGTAGACCTTATTTACTATTTTACACACCCAAAACAAGATAAACTCTGTTTGTCACCTAAATACAAATTAAAGCTCCATGTATGTTAGCCTGGGGAAGAGGTTCATCCTGTGATATTTCACATTTCCTTACTTCTGTTTAAGAATATCAGTTTTTGTTTCTTTTTCTCCTGGAGCTTGTAATAGTTTGGGATTGACTTACACTTGAGAAGTTGATGAACTTAGGCTAATAAAGGAAAGAGAAAGCAAAGCATGTATCAAAACTTGCAAACACTGCTAGCAGATGTGAGAAGCTCTTTTGGCTGAGGTTTCTTCATTTTCTGCTTTCGCTTTGATCAGATTATTTTATGTGCAATGAGGGTTCTAAATTTAGTGTGCATGTTTTCAGTGATAACATTAACAGTATAATTGTGCAATGAATGTATATGGTTGTGCACGTAACAACAGAATTCACTGCTTCTTCATTCCTTCCCATGGTCTAGTGCAAACTTTAATACTACTGCAGATCTTGCTATATCTATTCATGACACAAAGAAATCAAGCAAACAGTTCTGATATGTGTACAGTATCTGTGATAAATTGAGAAGAAAAATGTTTCTGTTCCCTGTTATATTTATTTTTTCCTTTACCTTTAGGAGGCAAGAACCAGGTAGTAAATGGAGTAAGTTGTAGAGAGAGGTTATTGTGCAGTGTGTGTCAGGTCAAATAACATATTTTGCTTTTATGCCAGTAATTTTTTTTTTAATAATATTTTACATACCTTGAAAATGTGTGTGCTATTGTTTAAATTTTGGGATGGGATTTGAGTATTAAATCAGTAAAGCAATGAGAAAATAATGAGCTGCTTTGGGGCTTGTACCTATCACAACAGCAGAGTCTGGAATGAACTCTGGACATGCATCCAGTCTGTTTGAGAATGCACACATGCACCCAGACTCCCACCAGAATGTACCAGACATTTAACTTACACTGCATGTCTTTAGGCCAAATAATATACATTTACTTTTCAGCCCAGTCTTCTGGGATGATAAGTATTGTACTTTGTTTCCCAAGTATAAACCGCACACTGCTATTAAAAAGAATAAGTAAAAGTATTTGTTTTGATTTGCTTGTTATTTAAATGCCATTTTTTAATTTTACATAACTGTAGTTTTGAATTATTGTTTTTCTTGGTATTTGGGAGACCATGAGAGAAGGATCACAATTATTTATTAACTCAATTTCATTTTAAAGACTATGGTATTTCCTTGATATAATGGCATATTGCTCATTAGTTATACTCTCCATTGAAGTTTGGTTATCAAAATATGAGTGGTTATCAAAAAGGGTTGATTCTGACCCTTTAGAAGAAACACCAGTAAAGCCAAACGTGTTTTATTTTTCAACGTAATCCTGATAAACAGTTATGAAATTCCTTAGTGTAAACCTAGTGTAGTATCCCAATAAATTATCCAAAATTCATTTTTATTGGAAGAAATGGATATGGCAATTCATTTAAAAACTATAAAGTTGCAAGCAAATTTGATCAAGGGCAGTACTAAATGACAAAACATGAATACCTTTATTATTTGAAAGATTCCATCAGTACATATGTATAAATCATGGTTTTTAAAATATCTTTTATGTGGGAACTCTGTTCTGACAGGGAAGTTTACATCAAAACTCTTTTAATCTAAGCTAGATAACTTGCTGGTTGTTACTGGAATGTTAGCTTCCATGCAAATGCACCTGAACACATAATCTATGACTTTAAGTTTAGTTACTGGAGTAGCTATTAAATATCATGTTTGATGGAAATACTTTTGTACTCTGTCTCATCACCCAGACCCAGACTGCTAGTATATCAGAGTTTGTACATGTCCCATCCAACATGCTGGCACTCACCAGATATTTTTAATCTTTGTGCTTCATATTGTTACTTCTGAAGCAACCCTTAGAGTAAAGCAAATCCCAAAAAATTCTACAGCATCTTAATTAAAGGTAATACAGTACTCCATTAATATTTTCATGTATTGCAAAATTACACTTTGTTCAGGTGTGTTCATGTCATTTGTGCACTCACATGCCAACTTCTGGTAAAAGTAGTTAAAATATGTTAAAAAATAAATGGAAATGATCAAAATTTGCAGAATCAGTCTGCAGTGACTTATCCTTCATCAGGACTTACAGCAAAGTATCAAACTTCTGACACTTTATGCTTATCTGGAGCTGTTCTATTTGTAACTGGGAAGCAATAATGGTAATGGAGGGGACGACAAGCATAGGCTATTTATATATTGTAAAAGTGGTCAGTACAATGTAATATTGTATGTATTCTTCAAATTGGAACAAAGTTACATATTAACAGAAGTAAAGTAAACCTGCTGTGTTAAGGCATTTGAAAGGCGATATGGGTGAAAAGCATCTTGTACCATTTATTTGGGTGCATTTGCTCAAAATGTGCAAGAAGTTTGTTTAGTTGACAAAAACCTTCAGATAAGCCCTGTGAGAGGTTGCCTGAACACCATCAGACAGACACCAGCACTTTTATAAAACACACGCGTTTATTCAGAATAAAGTCCACACAGCACACAGTGCTCCCGCACCACACACCTCTATCTGTGGGCCGCCTTTCTTCCTCCTGTCCCTGGAGCTTTGTCCTGCTCCAGGTCCCGACTCTAGCTCCCCGACTGTAGGAAGACGGCCCCCTTTATAGTCACCCGGACGTGCTCCAGGTGCTCGCTGATGCTCTTCCAGTGGGACTGGAAGTGCCACATGAGCACCCGGAAGCACTCCGGATGTCCCTGGAAGGTTCTTCCACCACCTGCCCAGGCCTCCTGCCACACCCCTTAGTGGTGAACGTCCTTTCACTTCTTGCATCCTTTCTTCTTCAGCTGTTCTTTCTTCTTCCAATTTGAGTAGTTTTTCATTTGTTAGTTATCTGGATTCCTGGTCTAGCAGTTCCTCAACATCTTCCATTTCCAACTTCCCTACAGATTTTATTTTTTTTTTTTTTCTCCAGCCGTCTGGAGTTTTTTTTTTTTTTCTGTCCCCCCTGGCCATTGAACCTTACTCTTATTCGATGTTAATGTTGATTTATTTTGTTTTATAATTGTGTCTTTCATTTTTCTATTCTTTAATATGTAAAGCACTTTGAGCTACTGTTTGTATGAAAATGTGCTATATAAATAAATGTTGTTGTTCCATTTCACACTACAAAGAAAGTTCCTTTCCCAGCGTACTATATTTTCCGTAATTATTTCAAGTTTATGTTCACTGCCAGATTCATCAAAAGCATTAACATAATGCTTAACATACTTTTTCCAGATTCCATTTATGCATTTCTTTGTCATAGCCTCTCACATGGTACTGACATTTTTGATACATTTAAAGAAATTGTACTCTTTCCAAAAATCTTGCAAAGGTAGTTCTGGGTCAGCCTCTGTTGCAGCAATAGCATGGGCAAAAAGTGGCTTGGTGATAGTGCACCTTAAATGTAGCAATTGCACATTGGTCCATAGGCTGAATGAGTGTAACTGTGGCTTTATGGTCGCACCATTTGAATTCTTTATATAAAACAGTTAACAAATTTCTTGTATTTTAATATTCCTAGTATGGCGTATTAACACTAGAATTACCAGAGCCTACGAAAAAACTCGTAATTCCGTCCCACCTTAAACTGCTTCTTAAATCCCTTCACACCTCTCCAGCGCCCTTTGTCTTCTAAATGTGCTGATAAAGAGCAGCCGGCTATTCCATCCCCCCACCAATTTAGAACGTGCATGAACTTCTCTCAGCTCATGCCTTGATTGAGTATCTGGGAGTGAAGTGGAGTTTTAGAGTGAAATAATAGATCGTTGTTTGGAACACACGCATTTCATGTCTGTTCCGTTTCTACAGTAATCTGTGTCAACACATTGTTAAAACAGAAACTTTTTTTATATTCTAGTAGTAGATGACAAAATGTAGGCATAAACTATATAATGTATGAAGCCTGAAGTCCAAATAGCAAAGAAACATTTTCACAAGAATAACACAATTGCACTTTTATTCAAACATATAACTGCAGAAACAAAAGCCGCCTTAACATGCGACATTGACACCAGTTTACTGTAACTGACTCCGTGGTTCAATAGATTCAGCCCCCGCTTGCGAATCAAGGGTGACGGGTTCGATCCTGCTCCCCTCCGTTTTGAGAAGTAAACTGCTCTTAGTCTTACTGTTTTAGAATAAAAGCATACATTTGATTTCAGTCTGTAACAGCCGGTGCAATTTATGATCTTTGTAAAGGTTAGCTTTTTTTTTTTTATTCACTTTTCACTCTCAGTCGCGTTCAGAATCAATCCATACAACCCCATCTGACACGGCTGTTTTCACTAAAGACGCGCTATAGCTCTGCAGTGTACCACGATGCATACTAACGCACGCACTCCCCCGGTTCTGACACACAAACGCTGGCGAAGCTGCCTTCTTCGTATCTCACCGTCACTTGCTTTTCTTTTTATTCAGTTTTATTGAGTGTTCCTGCCAGTCCCGCATGTTGCTGTATGCTTTTCTTTTGTACTCCAGGACATGCAGAGGAAAGAATGGTAAAGACCAGTAACTTCGCGCTATATGCAATCATCAGACACTCCCCATCTGCCCGTGTCGCTCAAACACAGGAACATATATTGGTGTAAAAGTATAACAAAAGTGCACTTTTATTCAAGTGCACTTTTTCCATCGCCTTTTCCTGTAAGAAGCAGTGTACACACTTCTCTCTATGCTGTGGTTTCTATTACACACCTGAAAGAAAGAGACAATACATGTGAAAATATCCAGCATACAGCAACATGCGGGACTGGCAGGAACACTCAATAAAACTGAATAAAAAGAAAATCAAGTGACGGTGAGATACGAAGAAGGCAGCTTCGCCAGCGCCTGTGTGTCAGAACCGGGTGGGGGCGTTAGTATGCATCGTGGTACAGCACAGAGCTATAGCGCCTGTATTCTGTTTCTTTTGTACTCCAGGGCACGCAGAGGAGAGAATAGTAAAGAGCAGTAAGTTCGGCGCTATATGCAATCATCAGACACTCCCCATCTGCCCGTTGTTTTGTTATACTTTTCAATAATTTTATACTGCTCAAACGGGCATGCTCAAAAATACACGTGTAATGCCACGAAAAGTGCACGCAGACACTTCATTTCGCAAACAAAACAAGTGCACTTTTATTCAAAACTACCTGTATAACCAAAGAAAAAAGAAAGCAAGTTACAGTAGGCGATTGATACGACATCTTGCATGGTGCAATGCTAAGAAGTGCAGATTTTCATTCCGTGCTATATAAAATCATCACATTCAAATATTAACAGTTCCCACACACCCAAGGACCGTCCTTCCTACATTTACGACACGTGTACTTGTTGCCGTGTACACACCTCTCTGTGCTATGGTTTCTATTACACTGAATGAGCACCTGACACTGTACTTTCTTCCCTGGGGGAAGGTCCCCATCAGAGAATTTCCAGTTCCTGCATAAATTCACACCCGATCTGACGCTGTTCGCTTTCAAATAATATTGCATTAGTGCGATTATATTTTCACATATATTGTCTCTTTCTTTCAGGTGTGTAATAGAAACCACAGCATAGAGAGAAGTGTGTACACTGCTTCTTACAGGAAAAGGCGATGGAAAAAGTGCACTTGAATAAAAGTGCACTTTTGTTATACTTTTACACCAATATATGTTCCTGTGTTTGAACGACACGGGCAGATGGGGAGTGTCTGATGATTGCATATAGCGCCGAAGTTACTGGTCTTTACCATTCTTTCCTCTGCATGTCCTGGAGTACAAAAGAAAAGCATACAGCAACATGCGGGACTGGCAGGAACACTCAATAAAACTGAATAAAAAGAAAAGCAAGTGACGGTGAGATACGAAGAAGGCAGCTTCGCCAGCGTTTGTGTGTCAGAACCGGGGTAGCGTTAGTATGCATCGTGGTACACTGCAGAGCTATAGCGCGTCTTTAGTGAAAACAGCCGTGTCAGATGGGGTTGTATGGATTGATTCTGAACGCGACTGAGAGAGTGAAAAGTGAATAAAAAAAAAAAGCTAACCTTTACAAAGATCATAAATTGCACCGGCTGTTACAGACTGAAATCAAATGTATGCTTTTATTCTAAAACAGTAAGACTAAGAGCAGTTTACTTCTCAAAACGGAGGGGCAGGATCGAACCCGTGACCCTTGATTCCCAAGCGGGGGCTGATCTATTGAACCACGGAGTCAGTTACAGTAAACTGGTGTCAATGTCGCATGTTAAGGCGGCTTTTTGTTTCTGCAGTTATATGTTTGAATAAAAGTGCAATTGTGTTATTCTTGTGAAAATGTTTCTTTGCTATTTGGACTTCAGGCTTCATACATTATATAGTTTATGCCTACATTTTGTCATCTACTACTAGAATATAAAAAAGTTTCTGTTTTAACAATGTGTTGACACAGATTACTGTAGAAACGGAACAGACATGAAATGCGTGTGTTCCAAACAACGATCTATTATTTCCACTCTAAAACTCCACTTCACTCCCAGATACTCAATCAAGGCATGAGCTGAGAGAAGTTCGTGCACGTTCTAAATTGGTGGGGGATGGAATAGCCGGCTACTCCTAGCTTCTCTTTATCAGTACATTTAGAGAACAAAGGACGCTGGCGGAGAGGTGTGAAGGGATTTAAGAAGCAGTTTAAGGTGGGACGGAATTACGAGTTTTTTCGTAGGCTCTGGTAATTCTAGTGTTAATTGCTTGGTGTTGGTATTGTGTTACTGTTAGTAGTCTGTGGGAGATATGCAGGTAAGAAAGAACCTTATTGTACCATGTACACAGAATAAACTTGAGTATGAGATTGTATATACTGTATATAAAAACTGTAAAATGCTGTCACGATCAAAGTTGAGAAACCACTTTCCACCAATCATTTTATTGAGAATTATTCATTAAAATTTATACAAAAAGTGCTAGTGGTAGTTTTTTGTCTTTTATTATTATTAGTTTTTCTCAAGCAAAAATAAATGTAATAATATCATGTTTATCTTAAGATATAGTATTTGTCTAAACAAATCCAGAAAATGTTTTTATTAATTTCTTCATGTGTTTGGCATTGAAAATCTTTGTGTTTTTATTTTAGTGAACCTCAAAATGAACAGAACAGTGAGACTAGTAGCACAGATGGTAACTCCAGGGATTCTGACTTCTTCCAGCCTCCACTGAAAAAGGTAAGACTACATGTGCCTTGCGTGTGGAATTGCTCATTGCTTGCATACATGCAGAAGCTGTAATTATAGGAAAAACTACATTATGTGGAATAGGAAGTATTTAGCACGTCTCTCTTACACTCAAGTGATCTAAGTTTTAATTCCACCCTAGCTATTGTCAGTGTCGAATTTACACATACTCTTAATGTCTGAGTCTGTAATATCCTCCCATGTGCCTGTGGCATATGTTGTTAGGTTTATTGGTGATGATACAGTACGTAAATTAATACCTTTAAGGAAATTACCTTATTAAACTTTTAATCAAAATTTAATCAAAACTGACATAAAAATAATTTTCTATGGCTGGTGCAAAAATGAAAAAAATTTAGATTATAGCCTTGTGTCTTATAAAAATAGGTAAAGTTCTTGGATCACACTGCATGAAATCTCCATTTTGTCAGAGAGTGATGCACACCCTTGGAGGTTTCAGGAATTAATCTAAAAAGGTCTTGCCTGGATTTGCATGCACTGTATCTTGTTTTTGACCATTTACTAGTACTAGGGTGTTATACTGTGTTAGCCATTATGGATGTAATGAGAAGTCAAGCAAAGTGACACCTTTTATTGGCAATATGAAGCTTTTGAGGCAACTCAGGAGAAGTTGCCTCAAAAGCTTGCATATTATCTTTTTAGTTGGCCAAAACCTATCTATCTTCCTGGCAATAGTGGCTGTATCAGAGATATTGTTTATGCCTTTCAAATGCCTTAATTTAGCAGGGCTTTTTAATATCAGTTTTGTTTACTTCTGAAATATTTAGTTTTGTTCCAATTTGTAAAATACATTAAATTGCATTGACCACATTTATAACAATGTTTAAATAGCCTATGCTTGTCATTCCGTCCATTATCGTTATTGCTTCCCAATTATAAACACAACAGCTCTAGACAAGCATAAAGTGCCAGAAGTTTGATACGCTGCTGCAGATCCTGATGAAGAATAAGTTACTGCAGACTGATTCTGCAAATTGTGATAACTTTTTAGTTTTTATGTAGTTTAACTACTTTTACCAGCAGTTGGAATCTGGGTGCACAGATGACATGAACATACCGGAACAAAGTTTAGTTTTGCAATACATGAAAATATTGATAGAGTATTACCTTTCATTAAGATTCTGTAGAATTGTTTGGGATTTGCTTTACTCTAAGGGTTGCTTCAGAAGTCACAATATGAAGCACATAGATTAATAATGTCAGGTGAATGCCAGCATGTTTAATGGGACACTTACAAACTCTGATGTGCTACAAGTCTGGGTCTGGGTATCTAGCTTAGCTTTAAACAGTTTTAATGTAAACTTCTCTATCAGAACAGAGTTCTCACATAAAAAGTCAAAGTGAACTTTATTGTCATCTTAACCATATACAAGTATACAGATAGACGAAATTGCGAAGCTCAGGGTCCACAGTGTAACAACATGACGTGCAAATAATAAATTAAAAATAGTATTAAAATTTAAAAATTAAAGATTAAAGATTAAAGCACAAACAAGACAAGACATTGCACAAAGATAGGACAAAGAAGTAGCAGCAATATTGATGTGTAAGATATTTAATATAATAAATAATGAATAATAGATATAGATAATATAGAAATTATCAGTGTATGATAATAGTTGTTTAAGACGTGTGTAAACAATGACAAGTCAGAATGTTTCACAGCAGAAGGATAAAGAGTGACAAAATCCTTAAAGGTCAGTATGAGATTTTCAGGTTTTTTTTCTACATGCACACTCGTCTTTGCAAATCATGTAAACTGTGCAAGTTCCAAAATTTTCATCCACAAATCAGCCGCTCTCTGCCATGTTTATGGGACTTAACTCATAACTGTGGGTAACGCTTTGGTGTTGCGTCACTTTCTTTACTTTATTTATATGGTTTTATTTAGTTTACTTTAGTTCTATACTTTTGTGCATACTTTATAAGCAATGCGAAAGAGACATTTTCATCTCCTTTTCAAAATCCAGAACCAGTTCAGCTAACTAGATGAAAGACTTCAAGAATTTCGTTCTTTGTTATCTGTATCAGTAATTTTCCTGGTTGAGGGGTATTATAAAAATGCAGTACATTAGAGAAGAAAATGTTTTGTGTACAGTGGCTTGAAATACAAAGGCAGTTTGAAACGGTTTATCCTAATTCTCACAGTTCATTTGCTTATCACCAGACATCCAGACTTACAGTCAGTTTATTGATAGTGGCATCAACCAATAGGCAATAAATGATAATCTTGTATTAGTCAACAAAATGTGTAATGATTGTTGTTCATGCATTTCAAGGCATTTAAGAACTGTGTTGTTAATTTCATACTTTTCATTTTGGAATTTTGGATAAACAACATGTCCTGTGCAGGCAAGCTTTCTTTTGTTCACTCTGCAGCCTTTAATTGTATAGGTCAAGCTGCAAGAAGCTATTGAATACCAGGACCTAAAGCAGGAAAATGGGAAGAAGACCATTGCCCTGACTCTGAAGAAATCTGAAAGGTACTTGATTTTCCTCACTCCAAAACAAGTTAATTCTTTCCTTTCACGGTCCTTACTTACATACAGCTGTTAATTTTGTTTTGGTTAATATCCTAAGCACTGAGGGTAACTTATTTATATTGTGATAATTTTAAAATATATACAAATTGGAAGCATACAACTTAAAATGAATTTGTTTTATTAATGGCATACTGTACATGTATTAATAAAAGCGTGAACATGTGATTACTTATAATTGATGATATGCATATTTAAACATGTCAGCATGGTTTAAGGTTTTTGACATTTGTTTCATATATTTTTGTGGTTTTATTATTGTTATTAATATACATATTTTCAGTAGCTAGGATGACCCCTTCATAGATACAATCATCAATTTTAATTATTACAATTGTCTATAGACTAGCTCCTGGAAGAGTGAATGGAGCATCTTACTAGACAGCTTTCGTAACTGTTTCTGCTGACTTGTTAGAAATTGCAGTCAAGCTGATCTATTGGTGTATGTTTCTCTTGATGTGTAGTGAAGTAACTAAGTTAAATCCATGGCACCTTTCTAAATTCAGCATGTCAAAAGACACTGGCTGCAATCAGAGTTTACAATGTTGTAAGCATTAGGCAGTGGATGGTCTGAGAAATTTCCTTTCAGTGAAAAATTATAATAGAGAAACATATATAATTGATAGATTTTTTTAAAAATCCATATATGTTTGGTTCTGTTTGTATTAATTAAAGGTATAGACAGAGACAGAAAATAAAATTGAGAAAAAGAAAGTTGTAAACAACTACATGTGTAAACCTTTGAGCTGGACAAACCTAAATAGTTGATTATTCTCACATTACAGCTTCTGATAAGAAAGTTAAGCATTATTTGGTGCCATTGTTATTAAAGTAAAACATTTCAAAGGATATACTTAAACAAATGGGTTTTTTGCATTTTTAATAGTATTTCAGTGCCTACTAACAATTTAGATTTTAGATTCTCAGTTGCTCTGAAACACTAATAACAGTGCAAGTAGCCTAGTAACAATATAGTGTACACAAATCAATCTGACTACATTCTTTTTCCAGAATGTATTGTTAAGCATTTTGAATTCAGTCAGATTCATCTGTGCACTTTGTAACTGGATTAATCCAAGATGGAGATTTGTTTGCAGATGAAGCAGATTAAATTTTTCCATTTAATAATAGATAGATAGATAATTTTATTAATCCCAAGGGGAAATTCACATAATCCAGCAGCAGTGTACTGATGATAAAAAAAATTAAAAAAATATATATATCTGCACAAAAAATACAATATCTGTATTTTCAAAAGGCTAAGCATGATATTTTTTGACAAATTTTAAATGTAAAAATGAAAAAAATGATTGGCTAAATGTAGGCTTATTTTTCTTAAACAAGTCAATGGGGACAGTTGCGCTATATTATACAGTAAAATTTCTTTCTAATATAATAATAATTTTACCATTTTTGTTAAAAGTAGCCATCCTAACTTAAGGTCTCAGTAGCATATGCTATATTTACTTTAACTACATGCATCTTGCACATCAAAAACCTGTTTAATTATGATAATTTTGCATTTTTTCTTAGTGTGTTTGCTAGATGTGGATTTGTTCTTGTATTTAGCTAACATACTGTACATTCTGCAAAACATGTTTCAAACGAGATGTTCCCAGGGTTTTGAGAGAATTTATCTAGAAGGATTTCCTGTGGCATCTAACCTCAAGATTTATTTTGTAAAATATTTAAATTTTCTTGAATTGTTTGTTTATTTCTTTGTTCTGTTTAGACTAGATTGATCCTGTTTGTCTCATTTTACAATGCAGGTATTCACATGGTCCTGTTCCAGTACAATCCCAGCCATATACAACTAGCCAGGATATTATTAATTCTGTCAACTATATTAAACATGAAATGGATAATTACACCCCACATCTTAATCATGTAAGTACAACTGCATAAATTTAACATAATGGAATATAAAATAACTTGCATGGGGTACAGTTTTGAGTTCAAGTAGAAGAACTAAATTGATGTCCCTCAGTGCACATAACTGAAATAAATCACAAATTATTTTGAATCAGCTTCTCCCTTTAAGTATTTTTGCCTTTTTATACAAACCTGCTCCATAGTCGGAGTCCTGCTATGTTCAGGTTTGGTACAGATGCCTTTGTGCAAAACACAATTAACCTATAACCCATATGTTATCAAGAATGTGTATTATTGGTTAACTTGTCCTTCATTCTTCAGTTTGTAAGGGCCTAATTCTGAATCGGTTTTTGTAAATATTTTTATGAAATTTTCAGTTTTGTTTAAATACTGTTCCTTATTTTTATGGAATAACAAACAGTCCTCCTTTATTTTAATTTTCATCAAGGCTTTATGTTTCTTTTACTGTATATACTCGCGGATAAGTTGTGACTTGATTTTATCGTATAATTTCTGGTATTTTATAATGTCGGTTGTATAAGTCGAATGCATAAAACTCACACTATTGGTCCAAGAGATTATGATATACTAACGCCCACCGGAGAGAGTAACCACAGAGCACACTGCCTTTTTTCTATGTGGATGTGGCAATGCACTGTATCAACGCGTGCTCCTATACCTCAGTCACTATTGTGCCTACGTGACCACATGGTAATACCCAAACTATTCCAAAGCAACGTTTGCACTGATTTGTGTTTTTTGTATCTCACACCCTCATACGCCTTTTTTGTAAGTGTATCCCTTATCTACGATGGAACGTTCGATCAGAATAAAATATGAAGCTGGTTTTAAATTAAATGGCGTTAAGGTAGCAAAAGAAATTGGTAACTGCGCTGCTGCAACAAAATTCGATGCGTCTGAGGAACTGATGCAAGATTGGAGGAGGCAAGAAGATGTAAAAAAAAATAAATAAAGTGTTGCATTTTTGAACTAGTATATACTGTAAGTCGGGGTCTGATTTTATGATCAATTTTTCGGGTTTCAAGACCCGACTTATACATGAGTATATACGGTACTTAAAAATGTGTATTCTTTGAAATATTTGTGAAATCTTCTTATGATAAGCTCAAGAGGTAAATGTCATCTGCAAACAACAGAGATGCAGTCCTTATTTTCTCGAACTGTTTTACATCTTGGTAGCCTGTCCATTAAAATCACAAACAGGAGAGTAAACAAAATATACTGTTGGTGGAATAGAATGCCTATACTGAACAGTTTTGACTTAGCATCAAGTATACAAACATGGCTCTTCATATACGACAACTGAATCGCATGTAGCAGAGGGCTGTACAGTGGAGGTAATAGAGTAGAGACCTCTTTTTTTTTTTTTTTTGATGTCCACTTATTTACTCTGCCAGTCCCAAGGCACTGTTGCCCCTCCTAGCTCCACCTTTCATTTTGATTCTGCAAAGTCCCATACTTGTCGATCAGTTCTGGGGTCCCTTCTGTGAACATTGCATGGAAAGCCTCTTTCTTCAACATGAAAGCATATATTATTACTGATGTTCACCCATAGATCTTGGTTACCATCATGGAAAGCACAAACAAGCTTCTGGGCACAGGTCTTTTTAGCTGCATTCACTACTGAGGCAACATGATACACATACACTGTATCCCTGACCAGCTTTAAAGATACAGGAAAATCTCTTTGCAATAAAACTCGCATTACCTGTTTAACTGTTCCAGGTATGTGCAGTGGTTGCTCCATCCATCTGAGCTAACTTGTCACCAAGTGTTGATTAGTTGATCATTCAGCACCTCTGTTAAGTGTCTAGAAAATACAGCTTTAGACCAGATAAGGTAAATTTATCAGAATTGGTATGTGTGAAAATGCCGATAATTATGGACTATATATGACTAGCACAGAAATCTCATAACAACTCTCCACTTGGATTCACATCAACCAGGCTGCTCCTCATAGTTTTGTCATTCCAGGTATGCCCATTATTTTCCATGTGATTATTGAGGTTTCCATATAGGACCAAAGCGTCAGTTGATGGTACTGTTCTGAACAATGGAAGTGTCTCAAAAAGGCAAATACTCTGACTGGTTTTCTTATGCATACACTTAAACAATAGTCAGCTTTCCTTGAGACAATGTACTAGAAATGTATAATTTGCTTTGTATGACAGACACAGTCTCCATAGAATAGCCCAAGAAATGAATTTAACAGCTGTAGTGTTTTATAAGGACTTCGACTATGTGAATTGTTCTTCAAAACTTTGCACAGAGAGCATTTAATTATAGGTATAAGAAACTAGCTATGAGTCACAGTTCATCTACATATCCTAACGGCTGTGACCGCTGTATTGAGTCTTCACTATACTGTCTATTGAGTCTGACAGTGTGTCAGTGTAAGTAAGGGCTGTTTTTCTTTCTGTCATGTTAAGGATTTAGATTCATTTAGTTAACTCTGTACATTAGTGAATTGATACAAATATACTTATCACATTTAGTTTCTCTTCTAACATAAGCTGTTAAGTATATATTCTTCTTAAATTTGAAATTACTGCCCAGATTTGCATGTGAATAAAGTATGTTGTGAGAACAGTGGATAGCTCCACTAGGAAAAGATAGTTTTCACTTATCACTTAAATAGATGACTAGTGAATCATTTTTTATTTGGAAAATATATGCTAATATTTTGCTATTTGTGCAGTTTCTCTTGAGAATGTATAAACAGAGAAAAAGGTTAGCATAAATTTGACACGGGCATATTCTTTGCATATGTTAAAGTATTAGCATGACATAGTACTTTGCCGTTTGGATCTTAAAATTCCTTACCTGTTGGAAATGTTTTGTATCAGTCATTTATTCCACCCCATTTGTATACTTGTACCAGACTAATAGTAATTATTTTTATAATTCTTAAAAGTAATTAAGTCAATGTAAATTTGGTGATGTGCCTCTTTATATCAATTGGTAAACTGCATTGTAATGGTTACACATGTTTAAATGAGGTGTGCTTCAGTGAAATGTCATCAAAACCACATAAATGTGCATTTAAACTTGATTTCCCTGCCTCCATGACAGGTAATGAAAACTCAAAATTCAGCATCTCAGAAAATTAGAATATTACAGACCAATAAAAAAAAGATTTTTAATACAGAAATGTAGGCCTACTTTTGCATGAATTACTGCATCAATGTGGCATGGAATGGAGGCGATCAGCCTGTGGCACTGCTGAGGTGTTATGGAAGCCCAGGATGCTTTGATAGCGACCTTCAGCTCATCTACATTGTTGGGTCTGGTGCCACTCATCTTCCTCTTGACAACTATGGGGTTTAGGTCAGGCGAGTTTGCTGGCCCAATCAAGCACAGTGAAACTATGGTCATTAAACCAGGTATTGGTACTTTTGGCAGTGTGGGCAGGTGCATAGTCCTGCTAGAAAATGAAATCAACATCTCCATAAAGCTAGTCGGCAGAAGGAAGCATAAAGTGCTCTAATATTTCCTGGTAGGTGGCTGTGCTTTATGGCTAAATTCTCCATTTCACTCTTTTTGCGAGCAGAAAGAACTTTCATATTTGTAGTTTAATTCACCATTCTTATAGAAATGTAACATTACTGTTTTGTATCCAGTAAATAAATGGGCATACATATTTGAGGTTAATGAGTATATTTGATGCTTCTCCACTTATTTATTTTAATTTTCATGGCTATAATTTAATTTTGGTATATATTTGAATCACTGTGTTTATTTAGATCATGATACAACATTGGTGGTTTTTAGATGAATTTGCACAATTGATTTTATGAATAGTTGCTGGTGGTAATGTCTAAGGTGTCCTGCTAATAGATCTTTTTTACTCAAACAGGTACTTTCCAGTAGTGCTGCTAGCTCAGCTATCACTGCCTTGTCCCCAGGAGGGTTGCTTATGCAGGGAGGAGCACATCAAGCCATAAATCGTGAGCAATTTCTGTTTTCATTTCTTTCTTGATTCTTGTATCTTAATTGTTATTAAATATGGCCATGTCAATCTTATTTCAGGATGTGGACTTCTTTTAAAGCAAAGTCTTTTATTCTTTTTAATATGAATATTTAAATGTTCTTTGTGAAAAGAACTAGCTCTGTTATCCAGCTTAACTCTGGAAATTTTCTACATCCATAGACCTCAGTACCATTGGTTAATTGGATGTTACAGAAGTACTATGTACGTTTCTTTATCCAATATTTCTATTTTTCTTCTATTTACAAGGGGCTAATATTGTTAGTTTATTTGAGCCACTTACAGTTAAATATGGTACATGCAATCCTTGGCAGTGTTGGTGTGAAAGAGATTGCAGCAGATCTCTGTATTAAAGTGGCATTCGGTAATGATACAAAGTTATTTAATGTTGATTCGTTCAAAGTGAAAAATTCCTACAAATCTCATCTCCATTAGAATCAAAGCCTAAAATTAGAACTGTCACAGTATACAGAGGATTTGAATAAATGTCTGCCAACCAAAGTTATTATAGTTTTGCCTTTTTACATTAGTTTTTATTTCTATATTTTTGGACTTTACTTGGAAATTCAGTTTAATTTTAGTTTTCTTTCATTGTGTATTTTTAGTTTTAATTTAGTTTTTATTTCATAAAGGAATTTCTGTTTTATTTTTATATCTATTAGTTTTAGTAATTATGACATGGAGTTCCTTCGGAGTTTATTTTTGTGTCACAATCGGACAGAACTGTACACTTAATGGTTTTGGATATGAGTTTAATGTTAGTGGAAGCTTACTACCCTACATGGTTTACTATCTGGTTTTGTTTTTGTCTGATAAAAACAAGCATCATCAAAACTAAATACTGAATATACTTTCATAATTTTAAAAATATTTTCCATGTCATTTGTGCTGAACAAATCTGCACTGACTATTGGCGCTTATCTTTCCTTTTATTGCCCAGAATGGGCCAATTTGTAATGAAATTTAGGTGAATTTTAAGATTTGAGGGCTCTTTACTGTAAATGTCAACAACACACGTATATCCTGCTCAACACAATGTGCTTATAATGAATGCCTCCAATATTACATTAAAAAATCTCCTATACTGGCCCTTGTTATTTTCTACCAGCCATATTGATCTCTGATTCTATCTTGGGCACATTCAATTTATAGACAGAATTTTGCCACCTGCAGGCCTAAAAATATATAAAAAAATCAGAAAACAGATTCTGCTGTGTTCTGACAGGTGTGATCATGAAAATCATGGGGGCTTAGGAAGAACAGGACTCTTAGGCTTCAATGACTGTGCAGACATCACATAGCTGTATTGAGGGAAGCAAGGAAAAAGAAACATTTTTTGTCAAGGTTAGAGGCAGTGAGACTTGAATAGCCCATGCATAAGAACAGGAAACCCTTAATGAGCTTAGCAAGAGTAAGTAGTAGGAGCATAGACAGGCACAAAACGACAGAGACAACATCTAAGATTAAGAACAATATATACATTATCTAAACCTGTTTATCCAAAGCAGGATCGCAGGAAACTTGGTGCCTACCCCAGCAGGTTTGGATGCAAGGCAGGAAAAATCCCTGGTATGTGATAGGTATGACATGGCTGATGTTAAGAACAAAAAGAATATTATATTTCAACTCTGTATTTTGAGAGAGAGATAGAGAAAGAAAAATATAATTCTGTTACTGGGTTATTTTCACAATATCAGGTGTTTTAACCTGTGAATATGAACTAAAAAGATATATTAATAAATATCAAATAAATACAAAAACACATTAGTATGTTTAGTTTTTCATCACTTGGCAGATTCTCTTCGCCTACCTACCTGTAGTTCAGTAGAGATGTTGCCAACTCAGGAATTTTGCAAAGTTTGTATAGCTTAGGTGTTAAATGACGTTTTTAAAGCAAAAGTGATTGGTCAGCAACAATATGCTGATCTTGTAGGATGACCTAGTCAGTCTCTTGATCAGTGTCTTTTTATTTTAAAATATTGGGAGTGATCTCCCATAGACTTTCTTGTATACTCAGATATGGAGATGTATATTTGAGGAGTAAACCACAAGACAGTGATTATATTTTTATATTATGTACCTTAAAGCAGGCATGTCAAACTCACTGCCATTGGTGGGCCGCTTTGACTGCCATACGTGCGTCATCAGGCCGCACTATAACAAATACTATTATAAAAAGTTACTGTAGCTTTCTTTCCAATACTGAGAACTTTAAAAAATGTAACACTTAAAGTTTAAAGAAAAGCAATTTATTTCTATACACTCTCTGTACAATTACAGTCTTAGCCTCTTAGCTAGGTCCTTATATTATTATATTATATTCATTGCTTATATAGGAGTCTTACAGTGTGAGATCTATTTCTTTTGTTCCGACACTTGGCATCTCTTGTTAGTAACCAGTTCTTCAATATCAGGCTTGAAATCTTGTGCAGCTGCAACTTTTATGAGTATTGAAAGGTGCTCGACAGGAAGTCTTGAGCGATGTGGGGTTTTGGTAGCTTCATTAACGAAAACAATTTCTAACAAAGGTAAGTCTTTCTGAACATAGACAGTACTTTCGATGCCAACTTACGGATCTGCTCATACGAGGGTGGTGGTTAAGCATACAAGCCTGGCACACCAACTTCGTTGTATTTTGCCTTCAGAATAGAATCTGACTGCAGTTCAATCAATTCCATTTGGATATTCTCATGCACATTCTCAACGTTGTAAGAGAACAGCGCAAAGTCCTGTTCGTGTGAACTGAAATCATGAAAACGCTCACTGAATTCATTGCTCAGTAATTCAAGTTGGAAAACAAATCCTCCAAAGTACAAATTTTACTTTACTAAGTTTACTTCAAAGTTTATATTGTAAAATAAGCCAATATGCAAAAAGCCACCTGACCTACACTAATTTTACAAACTCAAAATCACAAAAATATGTTAATAAACAACTCACCAACTTCTTGCGTCCACTTCAGATCTTCATCTGTAGTCTGCACTAACTATTCGTTACAATACTAGGACAAAATTACATAAAACTAGAGCAAAAAATGTGAAAATATGTGGGCTATTACTACTCGTGATGGTCAGTTCTGCCCAGTGGCCAGTCTCAGCAGCCCAGCCAGTAGTGTAGCCTAGCAGGGGTGGCTCTAGACTTGTGGCAGCCCTAGGCAGAGAAAGAATTGATGGCCCCTTCACCTGCCAATGTCAATATGATATCTTATGCACGGTGGATGGCCACGTCCATTGCGGACACTGCATAGCCACCTCGTGCTCATGGCATGCTTCTATATGTGCGTGTCCGTAATTTGAAAACCAAGTGGCGGCCCATGATATTCTCATTATGGCAGAACGTTATAATACTGCATATAGCTTACTGCTCCGACTCTAGCGACATTAGTAAATACAGCGTACTAATTAACAAGAAACACAATGTTTTTCGGCCACATTGCCGTCAGCCATGTCGTTATTTTCTCTTTCTGTTTTATATTCAATATATATTGGCGTGGCGGCCCTGTGCAGGTGCACAGTTTGCACATGCCTAAGGCCGCACCTGCTGCAGCCTAGCACTTCAGTTGTGACGTTGCGGCTCATTAACTTTGGTCAAGGCTCGTGGCTATACTAGCAGATGTTTCTGCTACCGTAATGTCATGGGAAAACTTGCTTTTGTCAGAAGGCAGAAGTAAGAAAAGTCAGTGAGTAACGCCGAAGATGCAGAATGATTCAATCACAAACGATAGTAATCATTTTGTACAAGTTCAGTGCCAACTGGGGTCTGTCGTGCCAGCCGCACAGATTTCTGTTTCTGGCCAGCATGTGGCCCGGGGGCCGCGTGTTTGACATGCCTATCATCAACAACAAATCAAGTCAAATCAATGATATACTAAACAATTATTATAATTGGAAAGTTGAATAAATCAGACTCTGCAGCTCCATGAATAAAAAAACTAAAATTGAGCATGTGTTCAAAAGTAAATACAGATCTACAATTTTGGTGTAACAACCACATGCCAAATTTCATCCATCTCATTGCATTTTTGAGTTATCGTGTTTATATACACACACACACACACACACACACACACACACCCACACACCATACAGGCATAATTCCAAAAAGCAGTACTTTCGGATTTGGAAGGTCTAAAACATCATGATTCATCAAAATCTTGAGGTTGAATTTTTTCACGATTACTATAATTTCTCTATACTCCATATAAGAGAAAGTAAAAACGATTTCTCCTGTGCAAAGTGACAGATGAATTACTGTCAACAAAAAGCAGTCACCTGAGAAATAAACTGAAACATTTGTTTACAAAAGAACACATTAACTCTTTCAGCCCTGACATCCTATTACTAGTACATAAATACACAGGCGTTTTGTAAAGCACAGGCACGTTTGCAGCCGTTGGAACCGGGCATGCACAGACTATTAGCACAAACTGGAGAGACTGGCATACAGTCCGCAAAACACAGTAGTGAAGATGGATGCTTCTGGACTGTGTGCACCACATAGCATAGCAAGTAGCTCCACTTTGTTTTATTTGACAACTATTGTATAACAATAGTTATGATTTTTTTTTTTTTGTTTTTTCATTTTTGAGCTTCCTAGACACCCCAAAGGTAGAATATCTCAAATATTTTTTCCTTAAAAGCAGAAAGTCCAGGGCCGAAAGGGTTAATATTATTTTTACTTGAATGTTTATGGAATATTTATTTAAAAAAATGTTATGTATATTGTTTACAAATACGTGCAATACTTAATAACACAATTAACAGTTAATGACATGTTTTTAACTTTCAATATACTACCTCAGTAACAGTATCTATTTAATCAATGTAAAAAAAAAAGCTGTTGACCGGATTTACTTTTTACTTTTTATTGTTTACATAACTTTATTCTTACCTTTAGCAAAGAATTACAATATTTCAAGTATTTGCATTTAATGAATAAAATTTCTTTTGTTTTCATAAATGTAAAAATTTAATGCATTCAGTATTGTTATTTATTTAAATAATTGTTTTATTGAGTTGCATAATATACTGTATTGAGTATCGAAAATGGCACTAACTTCCATACTTGGCATTTTTGAAATTTTGAAGTTTGGCATTGTGACCACCCTAGTTTGTACTCTCTACTATATAAATAAAATGTATTGTTTTTATCTTTATTATTAAGTTTAAATATATTGGGGTTCTGTTTACAAGTGAGATTAGATGTAATACTGAGTTTGACCAAAAGGTAAGTGCATAGGTTGCAGCAGTGGCCCTCCAGTGTTGGGACAAAAATAATGATAAAAATGCATTAAAAAGGAGTTTAACTTTAAAGTAATTTAATCACAATTACAAATACATCTATAAAAGTAAGTCATATTAGTTTGACTGAAAATCAGCAGAATGCTTTGGCTGTAAAGGAGATCAGAAACATAACACTTTGATACATGACAACATGTAGAAACAAAAGAGTTCCAGATAGGCCAAATAGTCTGTCCAAACTACAGGTGGTGCTATGGTCACAAAAACTACAAAATTGTTACATGTGCTAAGGGGTATAGTCTTAACTTTTACGAATAGAATTAATACAGTCCTCTGTTTTGGATCAGATTAATCACCATTCTAAGGGTAGTCTTGCTATCTTTTGGGGGTCTTGGTCTTACTCCTGCTGACATTGCATCCTTTTGAGTCGTTGCACCAGCAATTGGTTCTCAGGTTGGCAATCAGCATTGCTATTTTTTCTATGTAGCATTATCCATAGCATGCAACAGCAGAACAGATGGCAGGAGTATAAAGTTGATCATTAGATTTGTCCAAAGGTACATTAATAAAAAGTTCTCTTAAAAGCAAGTCTGTTGAACTTGGTCTTTGGTTTTGACAGTCTGACTAGAACCGGAATACAACAATAGTTTTGTACTCTGATAGAGATCAGGTGATTGATTATATGTTAATCATTTGTATCTCATTCATTTCTCTTAGCTGAAGTTTTGCACTACAAACTTATTTGGTGGTATCATTTGAAATAATGTCACCTCTATCTCTAAATTTTCATTTTTCTGGTTTCAAATAGATTTTTGGTGCAGAAGTGAAAACAACAGTCAAAAGTTTTTTTCTGTTGAGGTCATATTGAGGAAACTATTTTGTCACTCTCCAGGTGTATGTATCTTTCAGGCTCAGACATATGAATATCACCACATCTGTCTGTAGTTGTTCCTGAGGTAAATCATAGAATAAAAAATATACTACCCTGAAAACAATAGAATTGATTATAAATCAAATGCTTTTCAAGAAGCCAGTTCAAATATATTGTATCTGACCATTTTTTGGTGGTCTTAATCAATATTAACCTTTTTATCACCATTAAATTTATGCTTCATGTCTCAAGAGCAGATTTGCTTCACCAAGGCTCAGGACATCTATCCCATACATGGATATTGCTTGTTTGGGTTTACATTCACCCTACTCATCCTTCACTTTATGAATTGTTAGACCCCATGGTGACACTTCTTTTTATATGCCAAACCTGACTGGGCTGAATTGGTGATTGGTTCTGGTAGCAATACTGCAAGGATTTATTGTGGAACAAAATCCCATGTACCACAGAAATCTTTAACAACTTCTCCCTTTTTATTTCTGATATTCACTTTGCAAATGAAGTTGGTTAATCAAATATTGCTGGCCTGTTTCTGGGACATCTCAACAACATTTGTTTTTTATTAGCAGCCTAAGTCTTTCAGATCTTATCAATATAAACTATTTACCATTCCATTCACTATTTCCACTGTTTCCATTTGTAAATATCAGTACCTGAAATAGTTATTTTACTTTGCTTAGATATTCTTATACTGATTCAAAAATGAAACATTTTCAGTCAGTGTTTATGAAAACAAAATCCAAACTTTTTTGTTCATTGATTCTTTAGTAGTGAAACATTTTTATCTTCATCCAGAAACATTGTGTTGCATTTAATTTGCTGCTAATATTTACTTTTCTCTAGCAGTTAGAGAATTTGTTCAGTTATTGCTTGTAAGCTGCTGATGGATTTCTTTCTGAATTCTCTTGATAACTCTGAAAGCCTTCTGACATGGGTGGAGTATAGTTTAAGTTTCTGCATTTATCAGTGTATATATTTTGTTTAATCCTGTCTTCTTTTGTTTAATTGTGCATAATAAATTGCACCACGTGCTACCAGTCTTGGTAATTGTAAAAACTGTGACTTTTTTTAATGTTCACTTCTTAATCATGAGTCGTATCAATTGGAAAGCTATGACAACTGAACTCCTATGATATTTGCTTTTAGAAATGTGCTGGTCACTCCCCCACCTGAAGCTAAACAGAATACCATATTGATATCACCTCCATTATCTCTATTTTGGTTTAAAAAACTCAAGATTTCTTTGTTCTGAGATGAGGAAATCAATGACCATGCTCTTTATCACAATATTATTTTATTTATTTGTTTTTATTTGAGCCACTTATCATTTAATATCCTTATCAATTTCAGAGAATTATTGATGAATAGATTGGCTTAACTGACTCTTTATAATTTCCTCCGGGTCTTTTAAGCAAAACATATGAATATTTGGCTTAAAATGAATTATATGTTCTCAGCTTATGCTTATAAAATTATATTTTACAGAAGTCTAAATATGAGTATTTCTCTTTCACCATTTCTCATTAGCTTTCATATTCCTGGAGTTATAATTTAATAAAGGCTAACAGATTTATTCAGATTCAATTTTAAGACTTCCATTTGTGTTAAACAACATTGTGCACGTTTGTGTAATATCTCCCAAACATTAGTTAATAGAGTCATCACCATTAAAATATTGAGGCAGAGTGGTGGCTCTGAGGCTAGGGATCTGCACTTGCAATCAAAAGGTTCGAATCCCATAAATGCCAAAAGGGATTCTGCTCTGAGCACTTTGAATAGTGAGAGAAGCACTATATAAATGCAAAGAATTATTAAAATAAATATATTATTTTTAGATAAAGCCTAGCTTTAATCTAACTTTTTACTTTTATTACAGTGCACCGAATACCCATACTTTGAGATAGGAGAGTATAGTATGGTTTGCTCAGGATGAATTTCATTCACTATACTTATTTTCATGCTCTGGCCTCCTTGCCAGCATTTACAGATTACAGTAAAATAAAAATACAGTGGCATAGCACTCACTTAGAATTATGTAAGTGGTTATTGAAGGTAGACATTTTATATAACATTTTCTACAATTATTTCTTTTGTAAATGCAAGTCAAAACTTTGCTGCAAGCAGTATAGCTCCGTACAATATTGTATACATTTCACTGTTAAAAATGTATTCTTGATTAGATCTACTCTGCAGGAGATATGAGAAGCACCCATTTCCTTTGACTATATGTTTTACTTTCTTATTCCCCATATATTGTTCTAAAATGCATTTTTCTCAAGCTTTTGTGTAATTTCATTATTCTCATAACTCCTTTTTCTGTTAGCCCTTTCCAAAGTAATAACAGATGGAATAAGCATTCTAATATCATAAACCTATTTTAGATTACACTTTGCAGTCTCATTCATTTGAGTTAGAGGAATGTTGAGCTGACTATTGAAGTACAATGATAAACAATGTCCTCTGTTACTTAAAAATATAAAAAATTAATTTACTCACTTAGGGTAAAGTCAAACATTTTTCATAACATGGCAGCCTTTTTCTATACCATTATCAAGTAGCAAAATTGAATAATTGGTCACACATGGTCTCTAATTATTTTAGCTGTTCTGCTTCCTGTATCTTTTCCTGTTTTGATACATATGATGTGAAAAGGGGCTTGTACAACTTACAATTGTATCTGACCAAAAATGTATGTATTGTACTACTGTTATTAAATTAAATGAAAAAATCTAAATTTAAAGCAAAAGAGTGATTATTGTTGTACATTTTAAGTAGTTTTGTAAATATTTGAGAAAATGTTTAATATTTTACTTCAGCTGTTTCTGCTACCTGTAGTATAATATGATGGTCTTTGTGGAAGGAAATAGAACACCCAGTGCTGTTTATTATCAGATTAAATGAATTTTGATGTTAAAAGGCGCTTATTAAATTTTCCTCACGATTCCTATTTCAGAAATGGTGCCAAATGACATACAGTCAGAGCTTAAACACCTTTATGTTGCTGCAGGAGAACTGCTCAGGCATTTCTGGTCTTGCTTTCCGGTAAACTCTCCATTTCTGGAGGAGAAGGTAAGCAATACAGAGATGTCAAATACTGGACTACTGGTCTTACTGGAATTTTAATCTTTGATATATTTTTATGTGGGTCTCCACCATCTCCTAATCATTTCCCCACTTCCCCTTCCTTTTCATGGAATTTTTAGGACACTTGTGCATTTTTGTATATGTTAGAATGTGAGGGTTTTCATAAAACCTGAATAATTGTTCTTTAAAGGAATTCTCCATCCAAAAGTGTATTTTTTTATGTGTTACGTATCCCATGTGGTTAATTGTGATAGTCTAGAAAAAAATTTTAGTGTCATGTTTTCCACAGTTTAGACCAATGCTGGACCACACAGCAAACACTACCAAACAGAAGTCTATAAAAAACGTCACACACATTTTTTGCTAAAATAATAGTTACATTAATAATTCTTGAAAAACAGAGAAAAGTACATGCAAAGAAAATCTGATCAGAAAGGAACAAGCTTTTGAATTGAAGATAAGACTTTAGACAAGTGAATTAATGGGAGAGGCAGTTTTTAAGTTCAAAAGCTTATTCCCATGTGAATGCATTTCCTCTGTGTGCAGTACTCTGCTTTTCTGGAAGTATTTATTTAACAATATTTAAAAAAAAAATTAAAGCATAAAACTAAAATAAAAGTCACATTATTATTATTATTTGACAATTGGAGCTCTAATTAACTGCAATCTCCTAGTATTTCATTTATTAATCATTTAAGTATTGCCCAACCCCCTCTAACTCAACAAATCTTTAAAGGGCATTTGAAATTCATAAGGTCTAATGTGTATTACTTGAACAGAACTCATTTTGTTACTTTATGGTATTTTTTTTATGTATTTGTTGTTTTTAATGATAACTATTTAATTGTATTTTATATACATATTTCTGTCAGGCTTTCTGGTATAGTCTTCTGTTGTTTTATAGTTCTTAATAAAGGTAATACCATTTTTTGCTTGTTTTTTATCCCAGAATTTATTTACTATTTATATTATATTTAATTTTAAGTTTAAACAAACTATTTTAAGTTCAAGTGTATTGTCATGGTGCATACAGCACAACTTACATATTACAATCAATTTCTTACTTGCATGTCCCTTTAGAGCAGTGACAATAATACCACACAAACACTATACAATATATAATATGCAACATATTTTTGCTAGTGTTCATATTAATGTTTTGGTTCAATAATTGTTATTATGATTGGCTTTTCAGTAACTTATGAGGATATAAACTGTTTTCTGATTCTACTGGTGCAAGGGCCAGTTGTCCTGTATTATCAACCAGAAGGAAATAGTGAGAAAAGCAACTATATAGAATGGCTCAGATCTTTAATTGTAACATTTGCCTTTCGAAGAGAGCAAGTGTTGTATACATTGTGAAACAGAAGGCAGGTGGGTGGAAAGAATATTTTGGACTGCTTTTACTACTCTCTAATATACAGTGCACCCAGAAAGTATTCACAGCACATCACTTTTTCCACATTTTGTTATGTTACAGCCTTATTCCAAAATGGATTAAATTCATTTTTTCCTCAGAATTCTACACACAACACCCCATAATAACAACATGAAAAAAATTTACTTGAAGTTTTTGCAAATTTATTACAAATAAAAAAACTGAGAAATCACATGTACATAAGTATTCACAGTCTTTGCTCAATACTTTGTCGATGCACCTTTGGCAGCAATTACAGCCTCAAGTCTTTTTGAATATGATGCCACAACCTTGGCACACCTGTCCTTGGCCAGTGTCGCCCATTCCTCTTTGCAGCACCTCTCAAGCTCCATCAGGTTGGATGGGAAGCGTCGGTGCACAGCCATTTTAAGATCTCTCCAGAGATGTTCAATCGGATTCAAGTCTGGGCTCTGGCTGGGCCACTCAAGGACATTCACAGAGTTGTCCTGAAGCCACTCCTTTGATATCTTAGCTATGTGCTTAGGGTTGTTGTCCTGCTGAAAGATGAACCGTCACCCCAGTCTGAGGTCAGGAGCACTCTGGAGCACTCTTTCCCTTTATCCTGACTAGTCTCCCACTTCCTGCCACTGAAAAACATCCCCACAGCATGATGCTGCCACCACCATGCTTCACTGTAGGGATTGTATTGGCCTGGTGATGAGCGGTGCCTGGTTTCCTCCAAACGTGAGGCCTGGCATTCACACCAAAGAGTTCAATCTTTGTCTCATCAGACCACAAAATTTTGTTTCTCATGGTCTGAGAGTCCTTCAGGTGCCTTTTGGCAAACTCCAGGCGGGCTGCCATGTACCTTTTACTAAGGAGTGGCTTCCGTCTGGCCACGCTATCATACAGGCCTGATTGGTGGATTGTTGCAGAGATGGTTGTCCTTCTGGAAGGTTCTTGTCTGTCCACAGAGGACCTCTGGAGCTCTGACAGAGTGACCATCGGGTTCTTGGTCACCTCCCTGACTAAGGCGCTTCTCCCCTGATCGCTCAGTTTAGATGGCCAGCCAGCTCTAGGAAGTGTCCTGGTGGTTTCGAACTTCTTCCACTTACGGCCACTGGAGGCCACTGTGCTCATTGGGACCTTCAAAGCAGCAGAAATTTTTCTGTAGCCTACCCCAGATTTGTACCTCGAGACAATCCTTCCTCGGAGGTCTACAGACAATTCCTTTGACTTCATGTTTGGTTTGTGCTCTGACATAAACTGTCAACTGTGGGACCTTTATATAGACAGGTGTATGCCTTTCCAAATCATGTCCAATCAACTGAGTTTACCACAGGTGGACTCCAATTAAGCTGCAGAAACATCTCAAGGATGATCAGGGGAAACGGGATGCAGCTGAGCTCATTTTTGAGCTTCATGACAAAGGCTGTGAATACTTACGTACATGTGATTTCTCAGTTTTTTTATTTTTAATAAATTTGCAAAAACCTCAAGTAAACTTTTTTCTCGTTATCATTATGGGGTGTTGTGTGTAGAATTCTGAGGAAAAAAATGAATTTAATCCATTTTGGAATAAGGCGGTAACATAAAATGTGAAAAAAGTGATGTGCTGTGAATACTTTCCGGATGCACTGTAATACTGTTAAGCTGAGTAGGAGATGTACCATGATGTTATGCAGTCAGTAAGGATGGATAGCACTGTGCACCTATATAAGTTTAAGAGAACTAATGGAGAAATTCAGTCTGTCCATAGACTTCTGAGAAAGTAGAAGCATTGACAAGAGAAAGTGTGCTGCCTTGACAAGAGCTGAAATGTGTTGTGCCAACTTCAGTTCATGCTCACTCTTAAGAAATTTAAAGCTACTCGCCTATTCCAGAGCATCCCCCTCCATTGTAGATGGGAGAGCTGACTTCCTTTTTTTTCCTAAAGTGTATGACCACCTATTTGGTTTTTATGACATTAAGCGTTTAATTGTTGTGTCTTCACCTCATTGTTAGCACATTGTAACATTATAAGCTGTCTCATCATTGTTAGAGAGCAGGTCTATGATATTGTAATTCCTAAAGCTGTGAACACTAATTTTCATCCAGGTTTCATCTATAGTGAATTTCATTTCTAAACATAAGTTCCACTTTTTGTTTTTCAGAAAGCTTCAATATGTGTACATATATATGTATGTGTTCATACACACACACACACGTATTGTCTAAAATAACAAATGGATTGTGATAATATATAAGTGATATCACATAATCATATTGACTTATAATTCTGATCATCATGCATGAATTCAGGATTAAGTGTCTTCCACCTTGGATAAGGGTAATTACTCCCCACTACCCATCTACAATTGTATATATCCAATACAGTCATGTAAAAACTAAGTACACCCCATTAAATATTTATTCTTTTTTTAGCATACTGTATGTGGACATACCAAGATATGATCTTCATTTAAACAGTATTTGTACATAAAGGTAATGTAAATGTGGCATGATGTTCGTTATATTTTGTAGTCCATTGTATAATTTAAATCAATGTAAATACAAAATTTGCAGGTGGAAAAAGCAAGTACAACCCCTACATTTATCTCTTCTTGAAATACCTAAAATGAAAAGCAGATACACCACATCAGGTGCAAATGATTAGAACATCAATTGAGAGGATCTTGGAGGAACCTGTCTTATGAAACCTCAGTCATTTAGTTTGGTTTGCTCTTTGTCATTGTGCTTTGCCAGTGGTGGTCCTCCATTTGTTCTTTCCGAATCAATCCTTTTTAAATCATCAAAGCAGACTTTAAACTTTGTTTTATGACATAGATTACCTTTGTATACCTCACTAACACAGTGCAAAGATGTCCAAAAGCCTTGCCAGAAATAATAATTTATTGATACAAAGACTCAAGGAAGAGATTTTCCAACAAAAAAAAAAGTATCAAATATTAAACAAACCTTATCTGCCCACTGGGACTTACTAAACAAGTTTGGGTCCATTTTATCTTGAGGCAAGGCTTATTCACTTGTGTAACACCTAAACTTATATTGTCACAAGCACCAGTATCTCTCCTGGTCATCACCCAGTTTTTTTTTTTTTACTTTGGGCATACTGTCTCTCAATCAGTTGAGCCTGTGTCCTCAATGTACCACCCAACTCCAAGCTCAGTGGGTGTATGAGCAGGGGGCGATAGCTCCTTTGTTGGTATGAATTTTTTTGTAATTGCGGCATGTTACATAACCCAAATCAATATAGATATGATATTAAAAGGCAATACACCTCCGTTAGTGGTACGGCGGTAAGAAATCACATAGGAGAAGTAACTTGGCTTTCTTCAATGACGGCTTACGCTGCATAACAGACAAAGGAAGCCAATGGCAAGAACCCAGTTTGGGAATGGGGTCCCGATGTGTACAGTTTGCCATTTTCGCTGCTGCATTGGAGGGATTTTCAGGATTGGATGACCTTATCTTCCATTCATCCATCGGCTTCAAAGGTGTGCTGGGTAGTGTTCCAAGGCTTTATACTCTTTCTTCATGTGCAGGCCCCCACTTAAGTGAATAATACAATTCCAAACAAAGCAAAAAGGATACAATTTCATGCTGACTCTGACAGACGAAAAATAGTGCACTTTTCCCCAGCTGTCTTTATCTGGCTTGTCTTATGCTTTGCCTAGCAGTTCTAAATTATGAGCCCCTGTGCTAAATCTGTGTCAACAGTGCATGTGAGTAGAAATAAAAGTAGATTTAAAAAATATACTTGTACAGAGGACAGAGACATATTAAACTTTTGTTACAGTGGGGTGCTGGCAAGGAGCAACCTTTAAAACCCCTCCTGGAGTTACTTCCAGGGTAACTCCAGACTTGCTTCCAGGTCAGCTGTGCCTTCAGAAAGTCATTGGGCTGCCCTGCCAGAGCTCCCTGTGGCATCCTAGTACAACATGGCATCTGTGATCTCTTAATTTCTGATTAAAAGTTTGGGCATTCTTGGGGTTATTTCTTCCATCAATTGGTTTGAAGAGGCACTCTCACTTTTGTGCACAATGACTAATTGATTCCAGTGTACTTCTTAATCATGTAATGCACATCAATCTTGGGGAAACTGCTAACTGCCTAACTAGCACTACAAGGGACTTACAATTTTACCAGTGCAGGCTTCCCTTTTACACCATGAAATTTGTTAGGCCAATTCCATTCTTGTCTCCTATCTATGCACCTTCAGTCTCTAGAAATATTTCACTATGTTTTGCAACAAAAGCAGATCATTATGAATTACACCCATAGGATTGCTACTGTGTAATGATAAGTGCCATAGTGTCCATAATCAAAGGGCCTAATCTGTAGAAACATTGAAATACTTTTTGTTTGTCAAGCCACTCCAACATCTACAAACAATATAGCTGTGTAGAACTGAATATTAAAGTGGTCAGGTGGTTTTGGGTAGTAATTTTAAAAATCTTAGTTTTTTTTCTCTTTTTCTTTTCTTTTTTTGTTTTATTTACACAAGGTTGTGAAAATGAAAAGTAACCTGGAACGGTTTCATTCTAGCAAGCTTCGTCCGTTCCAAGAGAAAGTCCAGAGGCAGTACTTGAGCACAAATGTAAGAGATCCTGCATTTATTCACCTCTTTTTGATTGAATTGTGTATAGGAAATGTAAATTTGTAATAATTATTTTTTGAGTACAGATTAAGAAAGTGATTAATGACGGACCTTACTAAATTGTATCTCCTGTTTTTCCAGCTGACAGGTCACTTAGAAGAAATGCTACAAGCTTCATATAGCAAGTTCCACATGTGGCAATCAAAGAGAATGATCAGAAAAACATGATGTGAACTTCTTATTAAAATTGTTGCCTGTGGGATTTTTGACAAAAAAAAGGAAGAGCAAGGAGGAATTCACAATATTAGTGAAACATTCTGAAATGGCCTGTTGAATTTCTTATATATATTTTTATATAAGTGAAATTCTGCCCAAATTCTAGTGGGAGATGGACAGTGTTTGTTACTTCTTTTTTTTTCCATTCTCCTCAGAAGGGTTTGCACAATGCAGTAGAAAAGGATCTTGGAGAGCGAGTAAATTAAACTCTGAGAGGATGTGGAAACTCACTCATTCACATGTATCTATAACGACCAAACTGTGAGAACTCAGAATGGCAATTATTCAGTATTTTTTTGTTCTTTTAAATCGCAGGGACTCAGGAACTGCAAAGTGTTTCATACTAATAGTGCTGCTTTATTAGAAAAAAAAAGAAATAAAATGTATAGTAATTGACTACAGGGTTTCCTATTTAAAAGAATCTCATTCATCATCGGTGTCTAGTTTTGTGGGTTTGTTATGGAATTAAAACAAAACAAAAAATCACAGTAAAAAGGATTATTGCAATATATGGTGATAGTCCACCTGTTTTGAGAAGATGCTGTTCAGTAAAGGTGTTTTATTAGCTCCAAGGCACTTGTTTTTGTAGGTCCAAAATATGGTTGGTTGTTGCCCACATCTTAGTGTACACAGAGGCCTTGAACAATCTTGGCAGTTTTAGGTGTTTAAGGAGTTTTGGCGAATTTCAAAATGTAATTGGCCTGTACTTATAGAAAGTCTAGAAATTGGTAACAAGAGTATGTATGGAGGAATATTTTTAAAGCCTATAACACCACTATGAAAAATACCTTTTTTGATTCCGTAAGGTCACAGTTCACACATTACACGAAAAAACATAATCACAGATTAGTATTTTTATTTTATTGATTAGCTATATTATGTCTATTTTCTTGGTTTTCAGAGAATTTGTATGATCAAGTTTGAAAATTTTGGACAGTGGGGCCTAAATGATGCTAACCTTACTGGGCAGAAGGTGCAGTTGTATTTGTGTCCCAGTAATTCTTTAATAGTTCAGAAGAGTTTCTGTTTAATAGACAGTTTATTTTGTAAAGTTCTTAGAAAACCAAACCAGTTTTGAGTATTTACCATTCATATTATCCTAGATCAGAAACAGGTAAAAAAAAAGTACTGTACGATAAAGCTCCAGAGTCCATTTACAGGTATGAAATAACCTAAAGTAAATAACTTTGTGAAAGAAAACTAGGAAATTTAAGACTTTGACTGGCCAATGTTTTTAAGGAAGATTAAGACATAAAAATGTTGAATGATAAAAGAAAGTCACTATCTGAATATTTCATATATGCCAGGCACCTTATTCTTCCTTTTCCAGACGAGAGCATGTGTACATTACGGAAGTGCAAATCCACACAATTCATTCAGTGGGTTTTAACTCCTCATTAAGAGATGTGTTGTTTTTCCTCATAACTTTTCATCATTACAGTGTTTTCTGATTTCCTCTAAATGAAAGAGTGATGGCTGGATCCTTAAATTTGAAATGCTGTAGATTTTGAGATAAGGGCTGGTATTTATGTGAACATCTTGAAAAGTCGATTTATTTCTCACTACTAGACAAATCTAAAAAAAACTTTGTTTAATTTCCAAAGATCACATTGGACCTTAGGTATTGTGGCAACAATCTTTCACAGTGATACATTAATGTAGCCCTTTATAGGGAGCCAACCAAAATGTTTTTCGAGTTATATAAGTAAGCATACTGGGTGTGAGTGCAATTCATTTCAATGCACAACAGAGAAAGGTTTTGACTAAAAAGCCCTGATTGAGAATAATCCAATCATCCCATTTCCTCGTAAGAGAGTGGCTACTACAAGAAGATAGCTTTTACTGAATATAGAATTTCTTCCCCATATTTTAACTGTAGTTTTTAATGTGTTCCAGTCAACAATCATTCATTTATCATATAGTTTTTAAAAAGTTTTTTGCCAGGTTTTTGGTGTGAGCCTGAGCTCAAACAGGTACTATGCTGTTTCTTGACAGCATTGGTTTATTTTACTCTAGTCTGCCTTTTTGCTCATTTTTTCTACAAAAAGAGATCCAGGTGTTTTTTATTTTTGCTTTTCACTGTCAAAGGTCACTTAAGAGAACTACCTAGCTGGTATTTTTATTTGATCACTTCAGTGGACGGCATAATTACCATTAATCACATTAATCATGTTGGTGATCTTTTTGTTTCTTTATTTGAATAATCCAAGCAATAAATATGCCGGCCTCTGAAAGATAAGGAGCTAGATATTTTTTTTTTACCTTGCTGCTGTTATCTTGAATTTTTTGTGTTCATTCTGTCCCACTCGGCATAATTACTGTATGATTTTTCTTCACTAAGACTCCTCCACATGGATAGACATAAGGGTCCATTATATTATAAAAGAGAGTTGCATTGTCCATTACATTCTTTGCCTGCCTGAAGTCATGAAGCTCCATGTAAAAGACTGATGAAGGCCCCCTTCGTTTTAGCAGGCTGGCCTGTTCACCTCTTGCAACAATGAAGCAGTAGTCAAGAGGATACAATTCCATAATTCTAAGGTTTTATGGTGTTTTTTTAAACATGTACTGTATATCATAGTCTATATAGAATAAAGGACAATAATTCTTTAAACTATTGTCAGGCTAATGCTTAACAGTGTTGTTAACACTGGTAGCTAAATGCCACATTACAGTATTAAAAGTGTTAAAAAAAGTCTTTCTTACTGTCCAAATTTTGTTCTTTTCCCTTATTGTAAAACTATTATATTCACTTTACTTAGTTTACAAATGTGCAAGCTTTTTCTTCCTCCAGATTGGAAGCTTTGCAGCAGTTAGTATATTTAAAAAAGAAATTACATGCATAAAGGTTTTACTTATGTACTAGTATGGACAGATGCAAGACCACCTTCTGAAACCAAGCTGCTTTCATCCTGTTCCTAAACTCTCCATTCAGACTTTAAACCATCTCTCAGTGTTGTATTTTGTTAAACAAAACTTCACTTAATTGATCAATTCTCATGCAGTTTTATAATTAAAAATTGTGTTGCAATAAACAAATGTGAGAAATGCATTCAGTATGAAATTAAAATTAGTGTAAATGCACATTATATGCACTTATTACAGTTTTATATTTTGTTCTATTAATTTCCATTCTTAATGCCTAACGGTCTTGTGCTCATTGCAGATATTATTTTAGAAATATAGTTTTGTCACTGTCCGGGTGAGTATCAATCCCCATTCTTCTCTCATGCTTCTCAGTTAGTGACAAGCAAGGACCATTATTTTTAATGGATATAGCAAATGCACATTTCAAAAGAAAAATTAGAATTCTGCTGCTCAACTACTTGAAAAAATCACTTGATTGTCAGAAAAAAACATTAAAAATGTATGGATTCTTTAGACTATTACTTTACTTACTACATATTAAGCTTTCAATTAAAATGAGAGCCAGTGACTGCGGTTAATCAGCAGCAGCAGTGTGAAGGGACTTCAGTTAGCACATCTCTGTACGGGATCCTTTCATATTTACTGTATGAGTTAGCAAAAAACATATGCCCCTTTCCAGAATTTTCATTTTTGTTAAATCATGATCAGATAATGCTGAGTGTTTGCACTGATTTTTTTTATATCTATGTATATTATAAATGATAGGTATGTGGGAGTGAGATATTTGTTAACAGGCTTGCACTGTGTTTTTGTAATTTTGACTTGTTTTTTCAGTCTACTTTATACAGCATGTTTCCCATTGCGAGATAAATGAGAAAGTGTAAATTAAACTTTTTCCTGCTTTTTCCTTTTCTTTTTTGGCAGGGGCAGATACTGTATGTTTTTGAGGATTGTTTCGATGTTGTTTGGGGAACAATAATACATTTTTAAAGAAAAATAAATTTATAAGAAAGATAAAATTGAAATAAAGTCTAGTTAAATTGTCTCAAAACATTCTTTTTGTTACATTGTTTTCTCTTTCTTTTCATGTACCTTCTTCATAGTGGTCACCCTGAGCTTTGCTACTTTTTTGTGTAAACTAGAATAATAAGTGTACTGCATCACAAACTCTAGATATTTACTACAGTTACGACAATGTGAAAAGTATCTTAGATCTAGACTTAGATCTCTCACTCAACATTTCAGAAAAGAACTGGAAAGCATCACAATTCACTCCAGCTCCATATGTGCAAAAACAACTTGAAATCATCTATTGAGCACATCTCTCTCGTTTAAAAGTATCCAAAATGTTTCCAGGGCAAGATTCAACCTGCAAACTTTGCTATCAATTTCCAGCCTCATTGGGCCATATGTTTCATGTGTGCACCAAATTAACATCATTTTGGATCAAAATCTTTAAATGCCTTTCAGACAGCCTGGGTGTCACAATCTCTCCTAATCCAGAGTGTTTGGTGTGCCTCCAGATGGGCTTAAAGTGGAGAAAGACAAACAAACTATAATTGCCTTTACTTCACTATTGGCACATAGATTTATTTAGCTTTCATTTACTTTTCTTATTGAGGGACCTGTTTTTGCTGCTAATTAACTTCTTTTGAACTAATTTTAATTGATTTGTTGTTAAAGACTTAGACCTCTTAATTGTTTCTCTTTCCTTAATTAGCAGCCAAAACAACTGGTGTCCAAAGTACAATATCTGAAAATAAAGGAAGGTGAAGGTCTCAGGAATGTCGATCTGCTCAGGTCCCCAAAACATTTGAACAGTGCTCTTAGAAAGAGAAATTCAACAATTTTGGAAATGTCTGCTAATGCACCATGACAGCAGCAAGAAAGACACGAAATTGAAGAACAGGTTTAAATAACGAAAAGGATTGGCACCTCATTAAGCAGCTGGTTGGAGTTTGAGGCCTTGACTTTGTTGGTCTTTTTGTGGCTCACTCACTTTACATTTAATTTCTGTTTGGGTGTCATTTAAGGAAAGAAATGAAGCAGTTCAGGGGAGCAAATCTTAAAAAAGCAATTCAGTTAAAATGAATTCACAAGAACTTAATTAGCAGCACAAACAGGACATTCATTATAAAAAGGGTTAGAATGAAAACCTGCAGCCCCGGTGACCCTCCTGGACAAGACTTGGAGACCCCTGACTTAGACAATATGATGAATAATAAAAAATGCAGGAAAACGTCAAAGAAACTGATGGAATGTACAACTGTAATATTCAAAAAGCATAGTAAAATATGTTATAAGGTGCTCAGTAATTTCTTTAAATTGGTAAGTACACAAATACTGTCAGGTGAAAAAGTAAGTGCACCATCATGTTTCTTTTTTAACATACTGTATTTGGATAAGATTTCATCTTCATTTAAATGGTATCTTTAGATAAAGGTGAGATAATAGAGAAAAAGAAATAAAATTTTCCTTTCCATTTATTCAATGAAAAATGAACAGATATGCCTTTTCCGTCTGTGAAAAAATTAAGTAGTTTCTTAGTCTTAATAGCTGGTATTACCTCCTTTGGCAGAAATACTGTCAAGTAGGAATTTCCTATAATTGTCATCCAGTCAGTTGACATTGACTGGGAGAAAGGTCTTCACATTCCTCCATGCAGAATTTTTTCATTTGTTCAGTGTTTGATGGGTGTCTTGCATGCACAGCACATTTCAGATTTCCCTACAGGATCTCAATTAAATTAGATCAGGGTTTTAACTTTCCAGAACCCTCCATTTCTTTCTTTTCTGGTTTACTGTTATGTTTACATTCCCTTTCATGTTACAATGTCCATTTTTGATTGGGCTTCAGTCTTCTGACAGACTTGTTTACTCTACAAAGATGTTTGAAAATGGCCGGGACAAAATTGCTGGAAGTGTTTAGAAGTTATTAGTAATAATCTTGTAGTGGTCCTTCAAGCAAACTGATGTTTTTTTTTTTTGTTTTTTTTAAATGATCATCACAAGTGTATTTAATTTTGTCATCATTCATTCAACTGGTTTAAACAGAGAAATTATTTCACTCAATTCTTTTTGCGTCTCACTAAGTATGGGAAGGAAAATCAGATTTCAGTCTGAATAGGCAAGATAACACAAAATAACAACATGAAGACTACACGGCCATCTCTAAAGAGGTAGGTGGTCGTTGCCAAAAAGTTTAAGGCTTATGCTGTAATCGGCATCCCTAGATGTTATTGTGCAAGGAAAATTGACCCAGGTTTGCAAAGAAAAGAAAAAAAAATGTCCAAGCTACCCTAAAAGCTCAATGTGCAACATTATTCAGGTCTAGCCTTCTGTCACTGTCTGGCTGTAAACACCCCTCTTGTAAAGACCTAGAAGGGACCCACTTCTAAGAAATGCAATTGCACGTTGACAAGCCAGAGTTCTTCTGAAAGAATAATACCAACTTTGTGTAATACTAGCTTTTACAAAAAAAAGCTTTGTAGGGAATAAAAATGTGCTTCCTATCAAGAAACATGTTGGATGTTGCTTTTCTGCCTCTAAGTTAGTGCACAACACAATGAAATTAGACTATCAGGGCATTTTGGAGTGAAACCTAGAGTCCGGTGTCGGAAAGCTTTGTCTCAGTGACAGGTCACGAGTCCTAAAGCCCAGAACATTCCTGAAATGCACCCAGCAATGGAAAGATGTGTTTGTAATGGTCAGTTATGAGTCCTGATATGAATTCCACTGTCCTGTGGTAAAAGCTCAAAGCTGTAGTTGGCTGAAGGTGTCATCAAACCTGAGAGAACTGAAGATGAGTTGTCCAAATGGAAATCTCACTCAGAACTACTCTTAACACTTAATGGCACTCATTTGCTCCAGATGCTGGGCTAAAAAATACTACATAGATTGCACTTTATTTGGATTAGGTTAAGTTTAAATTTTTATAACTTTTTTTATATTTTTGTCCATGCCATTTTAATGTAATTATTTAAAAAAATAAGTACAGTCATAATTCTAAAGCAAAATTCCTGTTCTATTAAATCTGATATGAAGAATTGTGGATATCATAATATAAGTTTCAGTTTATTTCTGAGACACCTGTGAGTTTTATTTTTTGTTTTTTAATAGAAAGGGTGCCAGTATTTCACCCACATCTGTAGATAAACTAAAATATAAAGTGCTCCAACTTTCAAAATGGTTAACCAAGCCCCCGAACACCCCCAAATGTTATGCCATGTGTAAATTTTCTAAGTTGCTATCCAGTTTGGACAATTACATGCTTCTGTTCTTTCTCTTTCTCCGACAGGACACAGAATCCATTACATTCATGATATTACAGCTCTCTGAATAATTAAAATACTGAGATGTATATGTGATATCTTTTTCATGATGATAGGAGTTAAAGCACGTTATTAAACAGGGAAACACGATGTGTGATTGTGCACGACCTTCGATGAAATTACTGTAGCAGTACTGTCTCTTTCAAACGTACTATCCTACAATTCCTGTCCTTACTTTTCTTTCCCCAAATACCCAATCGCCACACAATCAGCTCTGTAATAGACGTTAAGCCATCTGTAAGCGTACAACGACGATTGTTCAAAACTTTTAAGGAACATAGAATAGTTAAACACATGCTATGAAGATATTTCAATCCATCTATCCTTCCAGTGTCGCGCCATCCTCAGCAAATATACAGCACAAGGCAGGAACAATGCGTGAACTTTCTAGCGCTGCGGTGCAGTGTCCTCACATGTTTAAATATTAACAATACAGATTATTTAAATGAAGTTAAAGTTGTATCTGTATAATATATCATATATATAATATGTATCAACATATTTTGCTGTATTTCATCTTAAAAAATATCGTCATCATATGTAAATATGCGCTTTATAAAGTGGCGCAGGTTGTGCAATATTATAACTAGTGCAAGTTTACAGTGGGGTAATTGTACTTATAAGTACAAACAGTTCCACAAGGAGCAATTGATTGAGTGCGTTTATAGTTCTTGGGGTGAAACTGTTTCTGAACTGTGAGGTCCGTACAGGAAAGGCTTTGAAACGTTTTGCCGTGGCTGAGGCAGTGTGTGCTTGATGCTGTATACCGATAATTCTCTTTCCGATCAGCTACTGCTGTGATTCCCCACTCAGATACAGTGATATAAATACTCTGAGTGGTGCAGTGAGAGTAATATGGAAAAAGATGATCCGCTGTGGCAACTCCTAACAGGAGCAGCTGAAAGAAGAAGAAGAAGAAGGTGCAGTGAGAGTAACAACGCTAAAGCAGTTATGGTATTTGGAATACTATGGCTGTTCCCTGGACCATTATATTGTTACAAGTTAATTACAATCAGATGCATTACACTAATAAACAATATGCAGTTTGTTTCAGTGTGATTATAAAGACACTTCAGGAATGTGGTTCTAGCAACTAAAGGGTAACCACACAGGATCAGTAGCACTGCTTTGACGCTGGGTTCCTCCAGTCTGCAAAACCGAGCAGTGAACTTGCGTACGACAAGGTATGAGGTACCGTGGAAAAGTGCGTGGCTTTACGCCAAGTGTAGGTTTTATACATCGCGATTTGAACGTGGAAAAGTTCTTACGCAACATTTCTGTGCGTACACACCATTTATACATGAGGCCCCAGGTCAGATGTTTTTGCTTCATGCCATGTCCTATGGTGGCTCTGGTGCTTTATTAATGAGATAGCTTTTTTTATTTTTAGGGTCCATAAATGCACAATTGCATGACTGTCACTCTTAAGGCATTGTCTACATTCGTGAAGAACTTATTGAATAATTCTACCTTTCAGATACTTTATTTTGCCCTCAAGATACTGTAGATAGTAATATTAGGACATAATAATTTTTTTCCACTGGAGTAAACTAAAATATGGTTAAATAAATGTTACTGTTTCATTATTGGTAAGATGGGAGTTAAATACACAAGCTTTTTAATAGCAAGTGGCATTGTAATTCTGAACAGAGAGTTATAATTCATTTAGATCACTTTTTACCGGTTTTCACTTTGACATTAATGCATCTTTTCTGTGCATTAGTGTCAAAAGAGCAACATTAAATCCACTGTAATGCAATGTTGTACAATAATAAACTCTAACAACTTGCAATGATTGAACACATTTTCTAGGCATTGCAATTCTGTTTTGGGGTTCCCCAGTGTATGTGGGACTTCCCCCACAATGTTCCTCTAATCTGACTCTCCATTTCAAAGCCACAAACATGTGATCACCAGACTGGAGGCAAGTTCCCTTTTTTTAAACTGAACTTTGGTGCTTAATGTGTTCATTTCAAAAATGTTTTTTTAACTCTGAAAAGGTTTAAAGTTTGTATATAATTGAAAGTAGTGACTAAGCTCAGATGTCTCAAATGTAATAGGCATATTTAACAAATCCACACAAGTCACGACAAACAAAGGCACAACATAAAAGTCAGTGCAGTGAGAAAGTGAAAAGGGAACACCAGCAGTCCTACTCACACCTGTGTCTTCTGACTGCTGGAGGTCTATCTTAGAGCTGCCACACACTTTCAGTACGAGTCATGGCCTCTTTCCACTCTGTAGACACCTGTTATTGAGGGTTGCGAGGAGAAGATATTCATAGAGAGATCATTAAACAAAACTAACAAACTGGCTGCTTTACTCCTCTGTAAACAAATTCCTTCCTTTCACTCCTACTTAACTTTGTCATTGAGGTCATAGTGGGACCTGCTGAACTACACCGTTGACCAATATCTACATCTTCATCTTGTGCTTTTATGGAAACTTCCAATATGCTCACCAGGACAATTCTTCACAATTTTTTTTTTTTTCATTTATCATTCTATCTAAGGATGTTTCTTGCTTTGTCACTGATGCCCCACAGGCTCTATACAGTAAATGTAAGCAAGTTAAGTAAATGAATGGAGTTTTCATTTTCTTACAATCCCACATCTAACTAAATTGGTATTGTTTTTATTTTATTTATTTATTTTGGATGTTGGATCCTCTTGTACAGCTTCCAAAGGAAACAGTGACAGATGTAAGGTTTCACTGTATGTGTGAGTTTTACTGTAAGCAAACCTGGTGGTAAAGGCTTAGAGAATTTAATTTCCTCAGATTTATATTCAGTGCTGGGTTTTAAAAAAACAATTGATCCTACTGGTTGAGCAGGACGGTGAAATTAAGGAAGAATGTGACTGTCTTTTTGTTGTTTCATTAGCTCAATATCCTGCTTTGGAGGAACTCCACCTATGAATAGTTGTCCTCTCTCAGTGGCAGGTGCCTATGTTGATGTCCTTTGGGGTGCCTTCAACAGCTAAAGGCCACCCCTTTCTGGCTGAGCTGACATGCTGCTATTGTGTATCTTGAAGACGCTGGTTGCGACAGATGGAACTTACTGTACTTTTCTCTTCAAAGCATGGAAGCAATTTCTGCTGATTCCCTGACTACCCAAAGGAGTCACAGCACCCTGTTTTGTTCTTAGGTTAAAGAGCATGAAGGACTTCCTCTTAGCAATGTAACTGTTCATGCTTCCTAAGATATTTACTTCCAGAATACTCATTAGGTAGCTCTTGCAAGCTTTAGTGACCCTGTATTTATCATTTGCCAGTGTGGAACTGCCCACTGTCCAGTGGTTACTGCCCCTTTCTAGTGCCAACTTTGCCCTTGGCAAAACTACTTTGCTCCCCTCATTTCTTATAGGAATGCTATGTACTTGTGTGGCACATAACAACCCTTGAAGATGAGTGAATTCCTGAACTAAGTAGATTAGCTTAATTGAATTCTGAACTATGGAGATCCAATAGCTGTTGGAACAATGCATTCAGAATGTGCTCAGTTTAGAGAGGGCTCATCTAAATTCATATGGACCTACTAGAAGGGGATATGGACAAAGCTAACACCCTGAACCAATTTTTTAATAGATTTGTTTCCTCCCTCTGCCACCTTCCAATGACCAGTCTCCCCACACCACCCCTGCTTAATCAACAACTCCTACCAATGATGGCCAGTGACGAGTCCACTTCTGACCATCACTGATTCTGCATGCTAAAGGAAGACCAAGTAAGGAGACAAATTAAGGAGCTACACACAGGAAACACTGTTGGGACCAAATGGAGTCGGTCCTCGAGTTCTTAAGGGCTTTGCTGACCAACTTTGTGGTGTCCTCTGTCACCTGTTCAGTCTCTCCATAAGGTTTCAGAAAGTGCCACTGCTGTGGAAAACATCCTGCATTGTTCCTGTTCCAGACAAGACAGGCACCTCTTCAGCTAACGAATGCAGTCCAGTGGCACTTACATCTCATATCAAGATGGAAGACATTTCAGAGGCTGGTCCTGGACTATATTAGTCCTCTTGTTGTAGACCACCTGGATACAGTATACTTTGCCTATCGGTCAAAGACTGGAGTGGAGGATGCACTTCTCTGTTTGCTCCATAAGGCTTATTCTCACCTGGGTAAAACTGGCTGCACTATGAGGATTATTATTTTTTTGATTTCTCCAGTTACTTCAATACCATCTAGTCATCCCTGTTAAGTTGTAAACTCTGAGATATGCAGGTGGATGAGCCTGTGGTGTCTTTGGTTATGAACTACCTGTCAGACACACCAGATCAGACCTGAGTCTCTGATACGAATGTGAGCAACACAGGAGCACCACAAGGAACAGTCCTGTCTCCTTTTCTCTTCACTTTGTACACCTCCAACTTCTAATATAACACCAGGTCATGTCGGTTGCCAAAATTCTCCAATGATTCTGTACCTACTAAGTGTATTGATAAAGGGGATGAGAAGCAAAACCAAGGAAGTGCATTTTGACTTTCGCCACAACAAAGAGCCTCTATGTCTGGTCACTATTCAGGGAGTGAATGTAAAGGTAGTCCACTCCTACAAGTACTTGGGGGTCCACATTAATGACAGGTTGGACTTGTCTTGGAACACAGAGGAACTCTATAAGAATGGACAGAGCAGACCCTTTTTTTCCTTAGGAGACAGTGTTCCTTTAATGTGGGAAGTGACATCCTTCACATCTTCTGTAACTCTGTGATGGCCAGTGCAGTTTTCTACACTGTGGTGTGCTGGGCTGGTAACATCACTTCAAGAGAGGCCCACCAAATCAGCAAGCTAATTAAAAGAGCAAGTTCAGTTATAGGATACATTCTGGATCCCCTGGAGGTAGTAGTGAAGGAGAGAATTAAAACAAAACAAGTGTTGTTATGAACAATGCAGTACATCCTCTGTCTGACACACTAACACTGAGGACTTTCAACCAACAAATTATTCAGCAGATGTGTGTCAAGAAACGCTACTGAGACTCTTTTATACCAACAGCATAAGTCTGCATATTGCCTCGCTGTGACAGCCAAGTCAGAAGTGTTCCATTGTTTGAATTTTCTTGCTTTATAGTTATTCTGGTGTGTGTATATTTATTTTGATGTACTTATATATCTATTTAGGTATTTATTTCTGTAGAAAGCCAAATTTCCCCTTGGGGACAAATAAAGTTATATCTATCTATCTATCTATCTATCTATCTAGAAACACTCTTAATTCAAGAAGATTCCCTTAATTTCAAAAATATCACACCCTTTAGAGAGATGCCCTGTAGTCACAAAAGATGCTCCAAAATTCAAAGTGCTGTGCAATTGACATGTGAGGTTCTGTGCAGAATTCCATTGGCTCTTAAGAGTTTTCTGTGTGGTACTATGTCACTCTAAAATTATCGTATTGGGTATGTGGGGTGTGGCTGTCCTGCTTATATAACAATTGTGTAGTGAAGTCATGCAGAAAGAACCAAAAAAGCATAGATGCTCAAATACTTAATACCCAAAGGCTGCAAGAAAAAGCAATCAATAGACAGCCGATAACCTTTATGTTAATCAATTAGAACACGGAAATTGGACGTGACTGATTTGTGGATTTTGTGTAAAACAGACTGATGGGTCCCTGGCAAGCAGAAACTTGCCCAAAGACAATCAGAAAGACAGCATGGGTGTAACTGTTGTATCTGGGAGTTGTTATGGATGACAACATTGAAAGCCAATGGAGCCAGAGCTGGCGAGCCAGTTAGCAATGGCTATTGGCCTACTGGGAATGTGGAAGGGTTTGCTTTTCACAAGAAGACCTGCTTCAGCATCCTTTAATGTAATTTCCTTCATCTAGAGGAAGATGGGATATGCTACCATTCATTCCTGTGGAGGGTGGCACTTATTAAAGCAACGCGATATGGATGGAAACATGGTTCATGCAGTACAGAAATTTAAATGCAGACCCTGCCTTTCTCAAACTCACCTTTTCCTCTATTGGCTAGCAGGGAGTCATTGTCATTTCTAGGAGCAACAGACTCAAGGAAACAATTCTGGAAGGCATAGCAGTGCATTGCAAGGCTGCTCATGTCCACAGTTGGCCCAGATTTTCAAGCATATTATTTTGTTTATGGGGGAGTGGTAACACGTACTAAGCAGTAAAATATAACCTCATTTGAATATTCTAATTATTCCACTTTCCATATTCAATCCTGCTTAATTCAGATTAGGATTGAAGGTGCTGAGGCCCAATCCTAATACCACTGGACCAAGGCTGTGGACAGAACATTATTTCTTCACAGGATGCATGAATATTCTGCTCTCAGAAGATAGCTGGAAGTTTGAGTTGTACATCAGTGGGGACCACGGGGGCGTGAAAAAGTTCACCGTCTTAAGTAAAGGAAACTAAGGTGCAAAGAGGCACACTGGCATCCATAAACTTTTTGTTCAAAAGGAGCAAGTCTGTGCCACAAAGAAGACAAAACATTCTTACTTACTCCATCAGTTACAGGCGGTGACCTTTTGTACTGAAGCTGGGACTGTTTGTAAAGTCACTGCTTGATCAGAAGAGTGAGGTTGCAGCAAGTGTTTACAGACCACACTTATGCGATGGCAGCTTTGGTGTGTTCTAATTACATTCCTCACCTGGCTGCGATATTTAGGGACTTGTGGATGATTCCTAAAACATTCCGTCACAGATGTTCTCCCTGCTTATATTTGTCCCACAGCAGTAACATTTTATGGGGCAATATAATCTCCTAGAGGTTTAAAACACAGGGTATTCTTTATGACACCTGCTGTACACAAGGCCCTGGTACTCTCTATGCCACCAATGACTCTCTATGAGCTTCCATTCAGATTTCAGAAACTCTCTTAAGAAATTTTGTCAGAATTGAAAACACTTATAAAACTGTGTAAACTTGCCATTGAGTTCATTTGAAGTCATTTTAAACCACACATTATTCTGCATCTACAAAACAGCAATAAAAATGTGTAGGCACAGAAGCCCTTCAAGCCCAAGATTGCCCACCTATCATTTACAGTGATGTCAATTCGTCCCACAACATGTACTCTCAAAGCAGGTGGACACAGTGTAAAGTGCTTTGAGGAAGAAAAGTAATTGCAAAAACCAAAGGAAAGGCTGCCTGCACCCAATGTATAGCAACAGATGTTAGACCAGTATAAGACATGGCTTGCCTTCCTTCTCTCTTTTGCCATTCTTTCATGAAAAGAAGATAAAATAACCCAACAGCCATGTTGAGACAGACAAGCTGCTTCAGCCTGTGCAGATGATGAGCTCACCAGGAAGAATCACATGCAACTAGAAGTTATTGGGACACCTACAACTACACATATAGCAATATCAGGTTGTATGGTTTTGGTTTGCCAAGTTACATTCTGTTTGTTTTTATGGTACTAGTTATAATGACATTTATTATCTATAATACATTATTAAAAGCGTAGCTCTCTCTCCCGTTTGTTCTATTGTTCTACCTTGTTGCCTGAGTGCATAGGTATAAAAAGTAACATATGAAGACTAACATTTATGGGATTTAAGGTCCACAAAATAAAGAGTATACAACAAAACAGCGATTAATGCATGTTCTTCAAAAATCACCACACATGGAGGAAATTCTTACAGATTGGAAGCTAGCAAATATTATACCATTGTATAAAAAGAGTGATCAGGCTTATCCAACTAACTATAAACATAATGAGCATCACATATACATTAATAGAAGCTAGTATTTAGGAAAAGACTGAGCAGTACCTGCCAAAAACAAGAGTGTTAGAAAGAACTCAGCCTGAATTTAGATAAGTAAATTGATTTTCAGTAAAATGTTGAAATTCTATGAGGAGACAAAAAACACATACAATGGGAGAAATGCATATGATGCTACTGCTCTTTCTAATATTATGACAGGTGGTCAGAGCCAAGAATAATAGCCAGGGTACCAGCTGGGTCACTCCATTTAATTCACAGGCATATAACCAAAAAAAAAAAGAAAAAAGTAGAAAGAAAACCACTCTGTGAAAGAAAAGACTTAAACAAAAGCAAAGCTGTTCAAGAAGCAAAAGAAAGTTTTTGTCAGCAGGAGCTCTGTCTCCGTTGACTAGCTACCAATAATGAGCGTCAAATTCTCTGGACTGCCTGTTTTTATTGTGTCTTGACCAGAAGCCAACTTGGGGCTGAGGGCAGGCACTGGGTGTCTTTTTGAAGGGCTGCCTCTCAGAAGTATGGGTGAAAAAAGATGACAGTCAGTGACAACACCCCTTCTCATTGAGGGGTGGTACCACTTATCTTGACAAAGCCAGTAATGTGAACTCCAGGTACTCATTTGTATCAATATGCATAAATAATTTTGATAAAAATACAAATAAGATGTTGGTCAAGTTTGAAGATGATACCAGTCTGCTAACTGCAGGGGCCCATGACTTATTTTTTTCACTGCAAGCACTGGGTGCAATGGCAGATATCTAGAAACATTATAGATGGTCCAGGACAAAATTCAGATTTGGAGATTTTTGTGTCAAATGAAATTTAGGTTAAGTAAATGTAATATTTTACACATAAGATTTACAAATGTTAGATATGAATGTACAATTGGTGGTTTGAAATTTCAAAGTATACCTTAACAGAAAGACTTGCTCTGCCACAACTGAAAATAGCAGAAACAAAATTTCTAAGCACCAGAACCAGGAGAAAAATGTGGTCTTAGACAGGCAAAGGTTTGAAACCTAAAAGATTGTTTTATCAAAATATTGAAGCCCAAAATACTAACCACACCCAAGTTTTATCTCTGTTTTGTCTTGGTAGAGTATTATATTACTCTACTTTCCCCTATTGTTTTATTAATATGTAGCCTCTGTCAGAATGCCTCAAATCTCACAGATTTACCACTGTTTATAAGGTATTATAGTATATAACTTCTTTCCACCTTCCCTCCTACATCTATAACCTCAGGCAATTAGGTGTAGTAAAAGTCAAGCAAGAGTTAAGTTACAATTTAAACAATGTGTTATTAATAATATTCATAAATAATAACGATATAAAAAATACATTTGAATATTGGCAACCATACAACCTGATTAAATGGTGATGTGTATTTTCAGGTGGCGCACAGACTTGTTAGTTACTTAAAATGTCTCTAGTTAAGGCATCACTGGTTGTCAGCTTTCTTTAGAACAGGCCGCATGCCTGTCTCAATAGGGCTGCCAAGCTGTGCTCTCCATTGTGTTGTCCTTTAAAGTTCATGCATCAATTTGGTAAGAGAGAGAGAGAGCGAGGGAGTGAGCAAATTTATAGATGTTCTGTCCAACCCCTAGAGCCAATAGGACATCATGGTACTTAAAGGCTTCTGATATAAGCCAGTTCCAAAAAGCAATACTTCAGACCAATGTGGGAATAGATCATCTTCACACCTGCCCCCAAAACCATATGTTAAGGTAAAGCTTGGCAGTTAGGCTTATCACTAATGTAACACTAATATTGCATTGCTTTGCTTAAGTTACAAATAAAGACATACAAAATATTAATCAAGTTATATGCAAAATGCTTTAAAAGTTAAAAAATGAAAAAGTTACCGAATATATCAATCGCAAGAGGAGAATCATAAACCTCTGGCAAGTAAATATACATGAAAACAAAACATCTTTATACATTAAATTTAAATACAAAAATATGAAAATAAGGTGGGACAAGCTCATCCTAGACTAGTTCTAGTTCATAGTGTCAAAGGGTGGAATGTAGGCAAATGTTTTTAGTGTGCCACTGTGAAAAGTAAGGGTTATTCATACACATAATTTTATTTACATTGAGAATCTAAATGATGGGTTGATGAGATTAGTCGACTGTTAAACAATGCTGAAGTGCTGATGTGCCCTGTTTAGCCAGGGTCGTCAGGGTTGTCAGCTATTTGAAGGTTTCTCAAGTAAGCAATCTCTGTAGTCGGCAAACCAATTGTGCCTATGTTTGAAGGTTGCATGTTCAAAGAGAACTTATAAAAATTGAACAACTGCATGGAACTCCAGAGCTTACCTATGGACGGATGGAAGACATCGCTCCTGCCCATACCTAGGACAACACTTTCCCACAGTTTATCAAAGACTGGACAAGCACTGATCTCAGGAAACCCCAACTGTATTATGCTTTGTATAGCTCTCCTTTGACTATAATATTATTGTGAGTGTTAAAACAATATTATTTTTTTTAATTTATTTTTTTTTTTCCGCCTGCACCACCACCACCTACTCAAAGCATCATGATGCTCCAACAATAATGGATGGATCAAAAGCCAGAAGTCTATGTGACCATCATCATCAAGTCCTTCCGTGAGAACCCTAAATCCAAAGAGGACTGTTTCATTTATATTAGGTAGAATGCCCAGAGGGGACTGGGCAGTCTAATGGTCTGGAATCCCTACAGATTTTATTTTTTTCTCCAGCCGTCTGGATTTTTTTTTTTTTCTGTCCACCCTGGCCATTGAACCGTACTCTTATTCTATGTTAATTAATGTTGACTTATTTTATTTTCTTACTGTGTCTTTTATTTTTCTATTCTTCATTATGTAAAGCACTTTGAGCTACTTTTTGTATGAAAATGTGCTATATAAATAAATGTCGTTGTTGTTGTTATTAACCAGAGGCAAGTATAATCTTCCATTACTGATTCTTTTGATCACTGCCGTACCTGGTCCCAAAACACTTTCCACAAGAAAAATGCAATAACAGAAGCAAAAAAGTCTATGAACCAGAAATGAAATAATACTTACATAAAGATTTCTAACAAATGCAATGCACCACTACTGAGATCCTCTTCTCTGACCGAGGGAGGCCCTGCCTCTTGGGGGACCATCCGCAGAACACAAGAAACAGATTCATATTTAAAGGGACAGCATACAAATAATAAGTAAAAAGCAAATATATTAGAAATTTCAAACATGAAACATTACAGTTCACACAGTAAAAGTTGGAGCTCAGCTGCAGAAAGTAAGAAACGTCTGTTAGAGGTAGAAGAGGACAAGGACATACAATATAGTCACTTTACCTTGTGAAGGTGTCTCTTGGGCGATGCTTCTAAAGAGTCAGTATTACTCCTTCTACTTTAATTTGTATGATTTGGGGAATGATGTTGAGTCCAAACCAGTGAACCCCATCTTGGGGATGTGCTGCTAATTTATGAAACAGATGCTGCTGCTTAGTGATATCTGAATGCTGTGTATGAGTTGGAAGACATTTGCCAAGTGCGGTTTAATATTAATAGAAAAAAGGAAGTATACAGTATAAGGGTTTTGTGTAAAATTAAAGCAGGCCTGGGAGAGATCATTGGACAGCTCTTGGCTGTATCAACTATAGGTAGTCCCTTAAGAAGATGAACTGTATGTTAGTTTTATCTAAAACTAGCTGGTCACTTCTCTAAAAGACTGCATGTAATCCATACATCTAACCGATTCCTATGGTTGAGAGAGCGAGAGGATGGGAGCATGAATTGATATAGTGTGTTACCATACGACGAACCACTTCAGGGTCCCAAATTAGGACCCAAGTTTAGCCATGCAGCGGGTGACACCTTAGCACCACACTAGTTTGAATGCAATGGAAAAGTGTGACTCTGAGGTTGCTGATTTGAATCCTGTAAATGCCAGAAGTAATTCCACTCTGTTTGGCCCTTGAGCAGGGCCCTTAACCTGCAATTGCTCCATCCTTGGTATATCATTAACTGACATCCAGCCCTGCAACTTGTATGGAAAACTTTGGGGATGATGGCAGGATTGGCACTCCAGCCATTTTAAAAAACCTCACGCTTTTCCATTGCATTCGAACTAGTGTGGTGCTAAGGTGTCACCCGCTGCATGGCTACACTTGGGTCCTAATTTGGGACCCTGAGGTGGTTTGTTGTGTGGTAATACACTATATCAGTGCATGCTCCCATCCTCTCCCTCTCTCAACCATAGGAATCGGTTAGATGTATGGATTACATGTAGTCTTTTGGAGAAGTGACCAGCTAGTGTTAGATTGTTAGTTGATGTTACATGCATTCTATAGCAAATGTCCCCTCTTTCTTATTCTTGTGCTGACTGCAGCACAGCTGATAGGTTAGAACAGAGGTGCCCAAGACATCAATTGCGATCAAACGGTAAATCGCAAAGGTAGTGCAGGTAGATCGCATTGCATTCAAAAAAAATATTTTAAACGTTAGTCTATCATATATCCTTCCTATGGCATTTGCCACTTGATTGTCATACAGGGCGGCCAGTCTGAGCTCTCTTTTCTTCTAACACACTAGTCATCCCGCATACACTATCAAACGCGTGAGCTACTGCAAAACTCTGGCTGTGATCTAGTTAGCCTTCCAATTTATATCGACTAAAGCAGGGATTTAAAAAAAAATTTGTTTGAGGAAGGTATGGGCTGGATGTGGAATTGGAAGAGGATTTTTTTTCTCACAATGTCACAATCGAAGTGCATTTGTCTGATATGTCAATCTATCATTGCTATTCCAAAGAAGGAAAATGTGGAAAGGAACTTTAGAACTGTTCATAAAAACTACGAAACTGACTTCCTTTCGAAAAGCGATCTGAGAAAGAGAAAGGAGAGGGAATTAAAATCGCAGTTAATCGGACAGCTGTCATTTTTTACTCGGCTGAATTCAAAAACTCAGGTGAGTCACTCGATCGTTAAGCATAAGAAGTCCTTCCAAGAGCTACCTCCTTGACTGCATTATTCGGCTCTACTTATTTATGCAAGTCAGCCTTTTCCCACATGAAGATTATTAAATCCAAATACTGTAGTCACCATAAATGTATTGAATTGTTATTGTGCCATAAAGGTTATTCAGTTATGCAAGGTACGACAACAAATATTTTATGTATAAAGTATATTCAGTATATATATATATATATTGTGGCGAGCAGCTGGGTAACTTGCGCCTCCTCCAGACCACGAGGGGGCGACCACCCTGGTTGCTTTGGGGGCCACGGGTACAGAGCTTTGAAACTCAACCCTGAAGGGGCCCGTGGTCACCGCCAGGGGGCGTCCCGTTGCCTTTGGAGCCCTGGACCTCAGCACTTCCGCCACACAGTGGGTGGAGTCAGGAGAGGAGAAAGACAGAGCTCGGAGGAGAGGAGTGGAAACGGTCAGAAGAAGAGAAGGCATTGCGGAAAGGCCAGGACTTAAGGGGTGATTGGTGCTGTGGAACTGGGGTGTGCATGTTCAACACTTGTAAATATTGTAAATAAACATGTGGTGGTGCAAAACATCATGTCTACCTGGCTGTGTCCAGGCTGTTCCCCACAATATGTATATATATATATATATATATATATATATATATATATATATATATATATATATACTTTTTAATGTAGGTAGATCATTTCGGCCTGGTCATTTTAAAAGTAGCTCACAAGCCGAAAACGTGTGGGCACCCCTGGGTTAGAACATCACCAGAGGTAACATGAGGACGACTGCATATGCTAAATAAGCTGTCTCTTATTAGCCTTAAAGGTTTATGTGTAACATTTGCACTAAAGGAACTTGAACTATGTAATATTCCCCTTTTGGTTGTAACCATTCTTTCAGAATATTCAGGAAATCCCATTATAAACGAATTTCCCGTTTTAAAGACACAATAGCTACTTCAATCCGTCACAGCCCAATAGGGAACAGTCAAGCAAGTTTTTTTCCCCCTCTTTAATCATGTGATAGATATATCATAGCTATATGTACAAAACTGTGATTGTACAGCGGCTAGCACAACTAACCTGCAGCTCGAGGGGCATCAACTCAAATCTCCATCCAGGCCAGGCGAGGAGTTTGTACATTGTCCTCTGTATCCAGGTGGATGTTTTCTAGAAATTTTGGGTTATTCCCACATACCAAAAATTGTAATTGGAATTGACTCACACTATATTCTGGATTTGCCTCTGCTTTCAACCTGACACTCCTGGATTAGGCTATGCCTTCATGTAAACCTGTGATGGAATAAGCATGTTCAGAAGGGAGAGGGATGGGAGGATGTATATTCTTTTATATGGAGCAAAATCAGAGCTATTTCTTACTTTCATTTATGATTAGGGATGATCAGCTTTGATGGCATACATTATATTTAGTTTACCTCTCAAAATGTTTAAGGAAGTCAAAGTTGTAGTAAAGGGTGTAAAAATATTCAAATGCACATTTTTGAACCCACTTATTCAGAAGCAATCATACAAAGTTGTTTTTTTTTTTTCATTTAATTGCAGCACTTAATTTTTTTATTTACAGTACAATGAGATGGTTTTTATTGTGCTTGCTTTCATGAAATAATTGTTCAAAATGTGCTATTCACAATATAAGTATAATACTTGATATAATACTGTTTTTTGTTTGTTTTCTTGATTTGTGTGGTACACTTCAGTAGATAAATTAGTCACTTTATTAATGTAAAGAGCAATCAACCTTGTCAGACAAGTTTATAGGTTAACTAGTAGCTCCTAATAAAAATATTTATGTTCTCACTATCAGTAAGGCATGTTGGCTGCTGCAAGACTGTGGCTCAATTCCTGCAGTTCACTCACTTTGCACCTCTTACACTTTGAGTGCTCTAATTGTAAAATAGATATACCATATATACAACCCCTTAGGCTAAAATGCTTTGCAATAGCATTCTCTTTTGTAAGATCCAACCGTTACTGGTTTACAGATCAGAGTTCAGATCTCAAAACTTGGTCGAGTGTGTGTACGTTTCCCCATTATTGTGCAGGTTTTTCCCAAACAGTATCTCTAAACTGTTCCATTATGTACTTGAGTATGCCCAGAAGTGAACTGCCACTCTGCTGAAGTTTTGTTCTTACTACGATCCAGGAGTTTGAATGTGTATGTGCTCTATGGCAGCCCTGAAATCATGTCCAAAACTGGTCTCCCCCAACAATAGATTGACTACGAAACTGTAAAATACCATGAGTAATCTCTCAAGCATTATTATTTCATTTCTAACAAAGACATAATGCTATAAATAATGCATGATCTTTCTAAAGCTGCTCATTCCCTGTGTGTGCCTATTCTAGCAAAGGCAGGCTCTGGGCAATGTCTAAACTTGGGTAGGACTTGGGCCCAACATCAGGTGAACAGTCATGCAGGACAAATCTGGACTCTATGGACACCAGGAGAAAACAGGCTGCCATATGTAACCTCACCTGAGCACAGGAATGAAAGGACCACACATGATGCAGAAGTCGAATTCAGTTCAAAATACTATTACGGTGAGTGATCTGCTGTGGTAGTCCATTTGAGTGTAACAAACCTCTTAAAACATGGAATTTCAAACACGCAACCACTGTGCCTTCGAGACATAATCTATCGTATCTAGCGTTTCAGAAGTGCCTGTATTTGATTTACAGTGGAGTGGCCTGGCATTAATTTAGAATTCTTGTAGAAGGTATAGTTAGACAAATGAAGTGTTAACTAGCCAACTAGCTATATACACTACATATATACTGTATATGTATCATATATATAGTGGATGCTAGGGGTCACTGTTGCCCCGTTAAACCCACCAGACAGACGTCCAAGACACACGTTTAAAAGCACCAAGAATAATTTTAATAATTCTTTTAAATAAAGTGCCCAAAACACCACACACTCCACAATTCTCCAATCAATAATTACAATAATCACAATCCTCCACTCCCAGCAGCTCTGTCACACTCACTCCCAACGCCGGCTCGGCTTGCTGGTTTTCCCAGAGTCCTTTTATAGTCCATGACCTGGAACACAGGTCCCAGTCAAACGCCACATCCTTCTTCCTTAAGTATCCCGGAAGTACTGCGGGCTTCCGTCCTCGTGACTCCGAAGTACTTCCAGATTGGTGGAACATGAATAGTCCACAGGTTCTTGGTGAGCTCCCACTGGCGGCACCCATGGCATCCAACAGGGCTGAAGAAATGGACTCCATGTCCCATGCTGCCCTGAGGGAATCCAGGGAACCATTTCCGTCCAGGGGAGCTGCCATCTAGCTTTTCTTCCAGTTCTCTGTTGAGGGACGTCCCGACAAGACTGAAACGTTTATATATATAAATATATATTGTGGCAAGCAGCTGGGGGTGGTACCCATCCGGGATGCCTGGAAGGACCGAAGGAGGGATTACGCCTCCTCTGGACCATGAGGGGGCAACCGCCCTGGTGGCTATGGGGACCATGGGAAAGGAGCATGTAAGCTCAACCTTACATGGGCCCGTGGTATCCCGGAAGTGCTGCGGGGACAAAGACCAGGGACACCCGGAATGCTTCCGGGTGCAAAGCCGGCACTTCCGCCACATCTGGGAGTGCTGGCAGAAGTTCATCAGGAGGCACCTGGAGAACATCCGGGTGAATATAAAAGAGGCCACCTCCCTCCATTCGATGGCTGGAGATGGGTGGAAGAGGACATAGCTCGGAGGAGAGGAGTGGAGGCAGTCTGAAGAGAGGCATTGTTACAGAGGCTTGGACTAAGGGTGATTGGTGCAGGGGCACTGGGTTGTGTGCATCATTGTAAATAGTGTAAAATATGAATAAACGTGTGTTGGTGCTTGAACCATCGGTGTACGCCTTGACTTTGTCCGGGCCAGCTTCCACAATATTTTATATATAAATGTTTATGCGTGGAAGTGTGTATATCTGTGTGTCCGGCCTGGAAGTGTGAGGCTGCAGCACAAAGCTGAACGAAGGTAAAGTGAAACCATTGAGGAAAGACAAACAAGAGAGAAACTCGCTTAGCATTTCAATTTTTACTTCTTTACTGCATGGGCTTACACAGCTAGTATATATATATATATATAGCGACACGTGAGTCCCTGTCTTGCACCCCCAAACACGAGGCTGAGTCTCGGTACTTTAGCAAACAAGCTTTATTCAGCTTGAAACAGGAACAGCATGGTTATTTATTGCAGCGGGATCTACCACTCTGCTATACACAGACACAGCAATCGGGTAGGGTTGTGGCAAGGTTAGTGGGTAATACTGCTCCCTGTATTTATAATATTCCTTGCATCACCCATCGACAACAGAGCTTACAGTGTGAACGCGGTCGGCTAGGATTTGCTTTCACTGTGAGCCGCTGCAGCACTGAGAGCCTGTGGTTTCCTCGGCAACGGATATTCTGTCTTCCACAGACACGCGATCGTTCTTTGGGACACTCTTCGGTATGTCGCCCTGTTGGGGGGAGGGGGTTAGGGCCAAAAGAGTTTCGAAACCTCACTATATATATATATATATTTGAATACCAGGGCATACAGCTTCCCAAACCCAGACACAGACAGGCACAAAGACACAAGTCCAAGGCAACATGTTTAATTCTTGTGGGGCAGCACTATTCCCCACTCTCCACTACAGAGCGCAGTACAAAGTATCAGCAGTAATGCTCAGTCTTTTCTTCGTAGTTTTTATCTCTTTAATTCTCACCTCCACTCCTCTCCCAGCAAGCTTTGTTCTCCACCTCCCAACTCTGGCTCCTCGAATGAAGTGAGGTGGCTCCTTTTATTCTACTCCAGGGAGTGCTCCAGGTGGCCCATTAGAATTACCTGGAATTACTCCCAGGTGTGGTAGAAGCCTATTATAGGGCTTTACAGCTCCCCCCACGGAACCCACCAGGGCTGCACCAAACACCAAGTCCTGGCATGTCCTATGGGAATCCGTGGTGCCACAGCTGCCCAGGAGGGCTGTCCTCTAGGGTCCCAGGGTAAGTAGTGCCTTGATGATGCTCTCTACCCCAGTCCTTCCATACAGTTGGTGTCCCAGCCAGGTAATGATACAGTATATATATATAATGAAACAGCGTACTGTAAATGAATACTTTTTCAGTACTAAAACAGAGGGCTCTACAGTTAACCGTATACTAGTGGAAAGTTACGATTACTGCATTCCACTTAGATCTCCATTTCTTTCAGAGATCTGAGAAAATTCTCTGAACAACAAACAAGTGCTGTAATTAAGTACAGATGCATTCACAAGACGCAAGTGCACTGACAAATCAGAGGCACTCACATCACATGACTAAGTATGAACTAAGTGCTAAAAACAATTAAAAAGTACCATACCTTTGCCCAGGCCCACTTAATCCTGAGCAGGGTCTCAGGAGCCTATCCCAGCAAGCATAAGGCACAAAGTAGGAACAATCCCCATACAGGGAGCCAGCTCATCCCACGGTGAACACACTGAGGCCAACTGAACAACACCAATCCAACTCACGTGGATGTTTTAGACTGTGGGAGGAAACTCACAGAGACAGAAGGAGAACATTCAAACTCCATGCAGGGAGGAGCAGCAACACAAACTCTGGACTACTTACTGTAAGGTAGTGGATTGGAATACTAAAAAAATATGCAAAGAATATATTTCTTTAGTGGCTGAAGCAGCTTCCTGGAGAATTGAGAAGTATAAGTATTGTTGAACCTAGATCAGCTGACACTTTTTAGACGGTTATAAGGTGACCCTGAGGGCAAAACGCAAATAAAAAAAGAATCGTCAATAAATGAGAAATATTTGTTTTCAAGAGTGCATTGTGCAAACTGTTAAACATTTACACAGCCATTTCAAATTCAACTGCATAGTGCAGGATTAAGAGTGCGCTAAGTTTAAGCAAGCAGCACGAAGTCCCAGCAACGTTATGGGTCCGCCACCCAGATACCTGTTTGTGCTCAGTATACAGCAGACTATGGACAGCAAAACCACTCTATTACTGCAGGGCGAAAAATCAGATAACATTAATCATCGAGTTTTAAATATTCAAAGACATGGCTCCGATTAAAACTGTGCGCATTTAAAAAAATGATCAACATTGCAGGGTAAGAGAAGTCCTCCCCAACTGCATGTATTCTTCTAAGGTTACTTTGGCTTTTCTTTACTCCTGATCTCAGACAAAAATGAAAATGGATTTGAAAGAAGCAACATTTCATGCATTAACGACTGATCAGAACTATGGAAGCATTCCCGTTCATAACGGTTCATTGTATCGATTAGGAACGTAGTTTGAAGAGCAGATGCTTGTAATGCTTCCTCTTTAAACGAGTGCGCCTGTCATCACAATTTTGCATTGGTCAACGGGTACACCGCTGCTCAACGGCCGAGTCTGGTAGCAGCATGTAACAATGTGTTACTATCAAAAAACTGCTTGAACGTACTGTGTATTAACACTACACTGTTAGATTTAATGCTTGTGTGCACCAGAATTATCAGGCTGTGTTTACCTTATTGATCTCATTTGAGGTTTTATTATATGCTTTGATTTTACATACACACGCAGCATTTGTTTTCCTCGTACAGCAGAACCCAATTTAACATTCCCGTGTTTAAACCTTTCCCAAATTTTGCATTTTCGAATGGTTAGTGGTGGTGATGGCTGGTTTTCAGAAGTAACAGTTACTTTGAAACAAAAGGAATGAATAATAATAATAATAATAATACATTTTTATTTATATAGCCCTTTTCCATACTCAATGCGAGATTTTATAAATAATAATAATAATAATACATTTTATTTATAGAGCGCCTTTCCCATTTTCAATGCACTTACAGAATATAAGAAAGAACAGCATGGTATACAGTATATAGCACTGTACAAACTAAATAAATAAACAAAGAAGATTAAGACAGTAAATTCAGAGAAAGCCTAACGGACAACATAATTGATGGTCTAGCACACACATGCATATCTAAACAGTGTCAAAAAATTTATAAATGAGCTGTTTATTTTAAAAAGTAAAAAAAGAAACATTATTAAACACTACATTTTTAATGTTTCAGATAATCCAGAATTTAACAATTACATATTAAGAATTACATATTAAGTTCCCAGAAAAATTGAGGTACTACTGTGTGCTAAAAGAATACAATATTTGTAGTTGGCAGCAAAAGGTGCATATTTTATTGTACTGTTAATTGAAATTAATAGTCGAAATTATAATATCAAAGGTACTATTCACTAATAGTTAATTTTGTCATTATCGTGCATTCCTACTAACGCATCCTCGGTGTTCCATTCCTTTACCGTGTTGGAGTCTGGTGCACGCGCCGCGTTCTCGTGCCAAAACTTCCGGTCGCAAAGCCCCTCCCCACTGTAGTTCTGCAGAGAGAAGGCGGGGCACGCCGCCTTCGTCTCAGTTTGTGAATTCTCAGTCTGGTGTCAAGGCACGTCTGCTTTGGAGTCCAATAGCGGCGAGCTTGTTAGTTGACCTAAACTAAAATCAATGATGGTGAGTTTTTCCTTAGCGTCTACGTTTACACAGCCGTTGCTCCTTTTTTCGTGATTCAACAGAAATGACGATTGTATACACCTCGAGGACTTTGGTTTTAGAAGGAAGTCGTGCCTGTCACGAGTGAGTTGGGAATGGAAGCTGGGACTGGCCCGAAGTGTGCCCTCGGCTCCACTGACACAGGTCTGCCAGTCAGAATGTTGTGGTGACGGACTTTGATTGCATTTGGCATATAACTTTTAGTCAGGCATGCATAAAGGTCCATTTGACTTACTTCTGCATTTGACATTGTTGTTAGCCTGCAGTGTTCGACACTGTTCTGCTTTGATTTTTATTTACCGCAGGTTGGGCTCACTTCTGAGCGATCGTTAGCATCGTAGACTTTATAAAATCTCCCTTTAGTCTCTTATTTTTGTATTTCTCCGATGTAATTAGCTTGTTTTAACTTCTAAGGATATTTAAGTACAGAGACAGGACTATTCCGCCGACGTTAATAGTTTCATTTTATTCTAGTCATTTTGCAACTAAACGTTTTCCTGGAATTATCCATGAGTTTGTCACTAATTTTGTAACGTCAACCAAAGGTAAACAATGTCATCACAGCCCTCTTTTTCTCATCTCCCTAATCTCTTAAATTATATGCTGTCCATAATTCTACAATTTGGCAGAGTTCTATGGATGCAGTACAGTGTTTAATTTTACGAGATGCTTGAATTAGGATTAAATTGAATTTAAAGTGTTAATTTTTAGACGTCCATATAGATAAATTTGACACTAGGTTTTCTTCGTTCTTTGTGAAACCGATGCGTTTAAAGATCTTGTAACTGATAACGTTTTTTAATGTGAAGATAGCAAGGTGCAGACTCAAGCCTCCTTCCTAAGTCCAGAGTTTCTGTGTACTGTTAATGATTTCCTTTTTCTAATTTCTAGTTGGTGACATGTCCATGAATGAAAATCACGCTGAATCAGTTAGCGTCATGTAATGCCGTCTTTGTCCAACTGTATTTGGTATTGAAAATGCCCGGCAAAACTCTTCAGCCTGTTCCAAATGTAGCATGAATAGAAATCCCTTCTCCCAAACTTCGTTGAACATTGCGCATTTGAAAATGGATGGATGTATGCGCCTGAAACATTTTATTAAACGACAGATATGAGTGTTAAAAAAAGAAAAACTTTCATGTTTTATTGGGATGACACTGTGGCAGAATGGTTGATGATGCTGCATCGCAGATTTGCGAGACTTTGCTTGAAGACTCACCTGGTTAATCTTGTGGAATTTCAGTATTGTCCCAGTACTCCAGTTTTCCTCTCGAGTCGCAGTAACATGTCTTGTAAATTAAGTTGCAAATGATCCAGTTTTAGTTGAGGTAGGTGTGTGCTTGAGTGTAATCTGAAATGGCCTATTGAACTGCTTAGGAATGGGTACTGTCTGATGCTGGTGGTACCCTACATTTTAATTAAGTGGTCTGGAAATTAATTAATGTAATATGAATATATTGTATTTTTTTAAGGTTAATCCGGAAAAATAAGTAATTAAGATGTGATGCAAAAGAAGTGCTTCAGTATTTCCTGAACCCAGCAAGAAATATAAACAATGTCTTCTGTTGAAGTTATTCCTGACTGTTATACTCATGTGCTGGCAGAGTTTGATTCTTTAGACCCCCTCCTCTCTGCCCTTCGCCTGGACCATAGCCGACTGAAGGTAAGCCATAATATCGAACGCCTACTTTTTCTGGCTGTTTACAATTTGACTAGATTCATTGTATTTAATGGCTTTACTAGATAGAATGCCTTTATTGGCAGAAAATATAAATTTGTTCTGTTTCAGATGGCAAAGTATAGTATATTTGTGAATGTACATTCAGTTATTACATAAAAAAAATGAGAAGAATTCCAAAATCTATGATATGTTAAAATATTCATCCATTCTGCGAGGAAGTGGTGCTTGTCCTGGCATTACTGGGTACAAGAAGGGAGCCAGTCTTTAATGGACTGATGCTAGAAATATAATATTTATATAGTTAGCTCTTCCTTAAGAGCGTACAAAGGGCATTTTAGTCAGTCAGTTGTTTCAAACTGTTCCTATGTAGAAATTGTCACATTTGTCTTGAAATTCCTAAGCACTCCCAATGTTTGTTTTCTTCATGAGCATTGTTAACTGAAAATTCCTCTAGTCATGGTTAGTTTTTCTTATATTCCCAATTGTTTCTTTATTTATTAAATACTGTACCTAAATACACATTGTTATGACTCTATGCATGCTTATTTAAACAGATATGTGCTTATATATATGTTAATGTTGCATGGTTTTCTATCTTTCTGTTTCTGCTTTTAATCTGCGTTAGCACTCACAATTTGTGTTTAGTGAAAATTGCTGTATAAAGCAAATTGACACACTGGTAAAATACTTCCCTTTTCCTTTGTATAGTACAAATTTTGGAGTCCTGTATATGTAAGCACCTGCTTACCCTAGTGTGAGTGGTTGCTTTCACATTTTCCTTGTGAGTCAAGTAGACCTGGAAGTGATGAGCTGTCCAAAGAGAGTTGTTGCCTGACTAATTATCATCCTCATCTAACTTTTTTTGCTTACACAGATTAGGACTAGGACTGAGAAGATAAATGTTCTGTTTGTGTGATTTTTGTTTTAGTAATTCTGTATTACTTTGTGGCGGAATACATGGGTTTTTCTTGTTTTCATTTGCTGGTAACCATAACCCAGGCACATTCTTTAGACATGTTGAGTGTTTTCATTTAAAAGAGTTAACAGCTCTCAATTATAATTACTAAATTCTCTAACTGCTGACTTTTGCAAACTGTTCCTGACTACAGGAATGAGTCATGTTAAATTTACTCTTGGGTCTCTCAGTAACCGTATTGTCATTGTGGTAAGGGGCAGAGTTGTTATATGGTTTGGGGGGTAGTATGGAGAACTTCTCCCCCAATGCTGAGCTTCCTGTACAGTTGATCCCTGGGCTGTCTGAGGACTCCATTTAGAGACGGGTTAAAGTTGTGTTGGCTAGTTATGGGAAATAATTTTTTTTTAACACCACATAAAGGACGAGAGGAACAAGGAATCAAGAATTCGGACATCTTTGCATTAACCCTGTTTAATTAAGAATAAAATAAATCACAATGAATGTAAATACGCATATTTGCCATTAGGGATGGCACTATATGAGAATTTTTCTATTTAAATATCAGTACTGGTAGAGTTTTATGATACTCAATGGTTTTGATTCCAAGACAGAAGCAGAAATCTCATTCAATGGATTTTTTTTCCTCAGTTTATCAAAGTGAACAATATTGTGCCTTCTTCTGTAATACAATATAAAAAATAGAAATGCTAACAGTAAGTACAGCTTTAAAATGCTGGTATGTCCATCGAGCAGTTACCCAACTATCATTTAAGTAAACCTGTATTAGCATTCATAAATATCAAAATACAATGTAAGTCTAGGGATCAAGTGGGGTTTATAATCATTTGTTCAGCATGGGATTTTTAAAGATTGGTCCATTATAAACTACCAGATTTATCTTAACAAGTACACATTCTAAATTTATTCACTGACATTTTCTTTCCAGTAACTGAAAACTACTGCCTAAAATAAAAAATATAAAAATTAAGAAACTATTGTATATGTACTGTTGAATTAGTGAATTCCAATGTAATTTCAGTTACAGTAGTTCAGTTTAAACAAACTATTTAAAACTGTTTTTGCAACATCATTGTTTTAAATTTTGGTTTGTCAGTAAATCCAGTGGTTATATTTGTAATATTTTAAGACTGATATCTGCATCATTAGCAGGTTAAAAAAAATATTACTAAAGAGTAATACAGTAGTGGCCAAAAGTTGTGGCAGTGTCATAAATGTTGTGTTTTGCAAACTTTGCTGCTTCAGCATTTTCAGATTATTTTTTACATGTTTCTATGGTATACGTATGAAATTTTTTTGAAAAGTTTCAAAGGCTTTTGTTGGCAAACGCATCAAATTTATGTTACGAGTCAATATTTACAGTGTCACCCCTTCTTCATAACTTCTGCCATTCGCTTTGGCATGCTGGATATCAGCTTCTGAATCCAACTCCTAACTGGTGGTGATCCATTCTTGCCATTTTAGTGCTTGGAGTTGATCACAATTTGTGGGCTTCTGCTTATCCACCTACTTTTTAAGAACTGACCACAGGTCCAAACTTTCAATGTTATGATCTCCTAGCCACTTTGTTATCACTTTTGCCTTGCGACATGGTACTCTGGAAATGCATAGATCATCACCAAATTGCGCTTGGATTTTTGGAAGAAGTTGCTCTTGGAGGATGTTTTGATGCCATTCTTTATGGCAGTGTTAACACAGTACACATTGTTTTAATAGGGAGATGTGCCTTGTCCTTTGAAGAATTGAAACACTAAATGTATTTTATCTTGGTATTAATAAATGGAGCAACTCATGTCATTGCTGGTGCAGACAAGCCAAATAGCCACTTTATTTAAATCTTTTATTGATGTTTATTTGCTACGGCTGTTTTTTTTCCTGGCAGTCCTCCCACATTTCACGGTCCTGTGGATGCGTATGAGTCACTCCCCGGTGTGACCCTGAACTCTATACTCCATTTAGAAAATGTACAGATACTAGTATAGATAGACATCTCGAGGAGTGCTCATTATTATCTGAGAATGAATGCAAAGCTTCTGTTCATTTATTGGGGCTGTGTAAGATGCTGTTTAACACTAGAATTATCAGAGCCTACAAAAAAACTCGTAGATCCGTCCCACCTTAAATCGCTGTGCACCTCTCCATCAGCGTCTTTTGTCCTTTAAATGTGTTGATAAGCAGCAAGCAGCCTGCTATCACATCTACTTGTGACTTTACGCTGTAGGAAGTAAGTAAATAACTCAAGATAATAACATTCGATCTGGCTCTTACATACAAAGGACGATGTATGCAGCGGCAGTGCATGTGCCCAAAACATTACCATTTATACTGTATGTTACTTAAATAAGAGCCAGATCACAAAGTCACAAGTAGAGTGCAGAGGGCATGCTCAAAAAATATGTGTAATGCCACTAAAACTGCCTGCTGACACTTTAGTACGCAAGCAATGGTACAAGAATGCAGTCAGACTTCATTTTTGGGCACATGCACCATCCAGATCTAAACACTAGTGTCTAGAGTTGCTTGTGTACTGAAGAGTCTACAGCTGCAGGTATAAGCTGCCGTCGCTGTACTTTGTAATGTAAGAGCCAGATCGAATGTTATTTACCTATTTACCTTTATTTATTTACTTACTTCATACAGCATAAAGTCACAAGTGCAGAGCTTCCCATGTACATATACAAAGTACAAGGATGGCAAAAGTGTACTGTATTTTTGCTTCGATGTAGAACAGTCGTCATGATCTGAGGTCACCTCTGTTATAGCGCATATTTATGTGAAAACAGCAGTGTCAAATGCGAAGGGGGGTGAGATCGTGAACACGACTGAGAGAATAAAACTGAATAAAAAAAAAACCAAAACTTTCCTTTACAAATATCATAAATTACACCGGCTGCTACCGACTGGAATCAAATGTATGTTTTTATTCTAAAATAGTAAGAATATGAGTAGCTCACTTCTCTAAATGGACTCGTCCGAGATTGAACCCATGAAGTTTTGATTACCAGTCAACAGTTGATACCGTTGCGCCACCGAAGCAGTCGTAGCAAGTGAGCGTCTATGTCGCACCCTAATGCGGGTTCTTTTTCTGCAGTTATATTTTTGAATAAAAGTGCACTTGTTCTGTTATATTTGTACCATTTGTGAAAGTGTTTATTTGATATTTGAACTTCACACATTGTACACTTTCATGTCTACATTTTGTCAATTATTACTAAAACATGAAAAACGTTTCTGTTTTAACAATGTGTTTACATAGATCGTTGTAGACACGGAACACACATGAAATGCAAGTGTTCCAAATAATGATATAGTATTTATAAAAGGTGTGATTTTTCTTGACTTCTCACTCTATACAACTCTAAGGAACTGGCACGCAGGTAAACAGACTTGAGCTGAGAAAACTGTGCGGGGTGGGGTGATGTGATAGCAGGCTGCTTGCTGATTATCAAAACATTACAGGACAAAAGACACTGACGGAGAGGTGCGAAGCGATTTAAGGTGGGACGGATCTACGAGTTTTTTCGTAGGCTCTGGTAATTCTAGTGTTAAAAGCAATTAATCTTATTTTTTCATTTCCTCATGCAAATGCTTTTTAATACAAGTTAAACGATTACACCTCACTTGATCAGTAATGTTATCTTGCCCTTAAATCATGCACAAAACAAAACATTTTTTAAGTAATTCAGTGGCAATAATGTGAGCCTATGTGTGTGTTTTGCTGCTTTTTTTTATAAAAAAAATGTACAAATCCTGCACTTGCAGGCTGAAATTCTAATTCCACTGAGCAAACTTTTTTTTTTCCTGGACATGATCTCTGCAATTTTACTTTTCGATGTTTCTTGATGTGGTGCTGTTTCATATGTAGATTTTAATCACATTTTTACATATATTATTGTGCCTTCCTATGTACAGTCACACATGAGTATGGTACAAGCTTTTTCAGTACTACTGATACTGTGAAAATGCTGGCACCATTACATTTTTAGAACTCTGGTACTGATCCAGTACCGAAATATTAGTTCTTGTGACAGCCCTATTTGCTATGGCTTTGCGTTCTCCTTGAATCTCTCTGTAATGTGTGAGCTTTGCCTTCTTCTGGCTCTAGTTCAATAGTAAACAACACATCCTGTACATGACATTGGTTTATAGGAAGTTTTCCTGGAGAGGCAGGGTCTCCACGGTGTGGTGAAAGTGACACCACGAGTCATCCTGATTTGGTCCTCAGAACTGTGGATGGAGGAGAAAAGGCAGTTAATGATGGCACCCCTTCCTGCCCCACTTACCTTGTAGGAGCTGTGCAGCTGACCCCTAAGCTTACACGCGTGACAAATGATATTTTGATTTGTGGGCAAATACGTTTTTGATTTAGATGGAATCATTTATGGAATTGTTAAACTTTACCTTCAATAAGATTGGTGCTGTAATTTTAAACCATCTCTAAAATATGTTTGCTTGTGGATGCCAGTAATCATTTGTAAGGTGTTTTGGGCCCTACTGTGCTGCTACTTTTCAAAGCAGTCTTTGTTGCATAGCTTATGTCCATTGAGTGAATTGCATTATCAGTTACTTTGAATTGTCATCCAATTTTTGTATTTACCTCTGACTTAACTATTCTACTTAAAAATACTTAATTTGCAGATAATTAATAAATTGTTACTGCCCTTTGTTGTATGGAGCCTAACAAGTCATATTCAGGTAATTTAGTATCTGAAGCATTTTTCATATAGTCAGCACTCCTCTCTCCTTCACCAATAACCCTTTTTAAGGCAAGATTGATTTGAATTTTGCAGGACCATAAGCCTGTAGAGTTTATCCATTAAGTTGTTCTTATTCAAGCTTTGTACAGAGCTTTAAACTGAGGTTTATTTATAAAATTGCTACCATTTTAATTTTGTTCATACCAAATGAGTTGTTTATGTGTGTGTGTGTGGTTTTTTTCTCTCTCCATATTTCAGTGCACCTCTGTTGCAGTATCTCGCAAATGGCTTGCTTTAGGTAGCTCAGCAGGAGGCCTGCACCTCATTCAGAAGGAAGGCTGGAAGCAGAAGTTAATTCTCACACACAAGGTAGAATATTCTTCTACTTCATTTTCTCTTTTTCTCTTGTATGTATGCTTGGCTGCTTTCATCTGCTTTGCTAGGATTTTGTGGTTACTTTTTTTAACTTTTGGTTCTCTGATTTTTCAGGAAGGTTCTGTTTCAAAAGTGGCATGCTGTCCCCACGATGAGGATTTTGTTGCTGTGGCAACAAGGTATGTGTCTGTGGACTGTTGGTTCCTTTTGTTTTCAAAAGCTTTCCTCTTAATGGAAATTGTGAAGCTAAAACATGTACTCTGTATTGTTTGTTCACATGATGATTGGGTATTAAGAGCATTATTTGCTTTTTTTATCTGAGCAAGTTTAAACTTTCCATTACTTTTTTTTACATATTAGAACTAATGATAGAAGGTTCATTGGGTGTGTGGGTGAGTAAGTATTATCGAGAAAGTAGTTGCCAGTAAAACTCTGATGTGCCTTTTTCTCAGCCAGGGCTTGGTGGTGATTTGGGAACTGCATGTCGATCATCGGGGAAAACCAGAACGAGTTTGTGTGTCTTCAGAGCACAGGGGAAGGGAAGTGACAGCACTTTGTTGGGACTCTACTCAGCATCGTCTTTTTATAGGGGACTCCACTGGAAAAGTATCAGCAGCCAGAGTTGCTTCAACCAAATTCGGCAAAGTATGCCTTGCTGATTTTTATTAATTTTATTATATTTAAAAAAAATATTATTTTTTTAGCCATTTGGATAATTGAACATTAGAGTAAAATGTGTATTTTTTTACTGTTATAGGGAGCTGGGTTTGTGATGTTTCCTGTACAGGCTATTGCTATGGTGGACTCACGAGTTGTTCAGCTCAGCTACTTTGAAGGAAGACTTCTGGTATCATCATTAAGTCGCTGCTATCTCTGTGACACTGACAAGTAAATACACATTTATCTATCCTTCCTTAACCTGTTCTATCTCCGGAATCTGAAGGATGTGTTGGGACAGGAAACCAATTCTTAATGGGGAAATGGTTAATTGCAGGACATGTATTTATATACTGTCACTCATTTTGAGCCCAGTTAGAGCAGCTAGTTAACCAAACATGCTTGTCTGTAAGATATGAAAATTAAATAACATGCTTGCTGAAAATGCTTATCCATACAAGGATAACACCACACATTGTCCTTAATGTTAATCAATCTCATTTCATGTCATGGTTGCTGAGATATAATAAATATATCCATCCACCTATTTTTTGTAAAGAAGTTTAATTTAATTTTTAGTTTTAAACTCTTCTGAGATAACGGATGTGTAGTAGGTGTTATCTTGGTAGCAGGAAAAAAGCAGGAAATGACCCTGTATGGGACACCAATCTGATAAAGTTATATACATTTTTAGGGTTATTATTGTCGCTTGTACAGTGTTTAGTGACATTATTATTTTCATATGCTAATCAACGTGCAATGCAACGCTATTCTCTGGTGCCCTGATTATTGACTATAACAACCTTACCTCTAAACCTTTGTTTTCCTTACTCAAAAAACCTCAGAACACAGTTTATAGCACTATCTACTATTAGGAAATTTGATCAACAAATGTGATGTGGAAGGTGGAGACCGTGCCTTCAGACTGGAAGAAGTGGGTAGTAGTCTGTATTTTTCCAAATAGGACAAAGAAGTTGTGTTCCAATTAAAGCTGGATTTTGGTCCTCAATCTCACAGATCCAGAAGGAGTAATACAGATTCTGTGCTAATTATTGAATAGTGGATCAATACATTGTTCCTGTAGTTTTGTGTTTGCAGAGAACAAGCAGTTCATTAACCACAGATTTTCAATTCCTATGTGTATATTATTCATAACATCACTATGGGTCTGGATTTGAAGATCTTTAACATGCTACTTTCAAGTTCACCATAGGATAACATGTCCATTTATTAATGGTTCTATGAAAAAAAGAACTCATTTAAACATTTACAAAAAAATTGCCACAAAACACATTCTATTTCTGTGTCCATCTTTTGGCAGAAAAGTTGATATTTTAACACTAGAATCCCTGAAGCATATGATTAAAGTCATAATGCCGGGCCACCTTAAATTCCTTCGCACCTCTTCATCAGCATGTTTGTTTTGTAGCAAGCAGCCTGCTATCCCATCCCCCACTGAGCAGCTGAAGTTCACCCAGCTCAAGTATCTTTCTGTGGGTGTGAGGTGCCTGGAATTGTACAGGGTAAATAATATATTGGTATTTGGAATACATATATTTTATGTGTGTTCCATGTCTACAACAATTTCTTTTTTTAGTTATGTGTTCAGTATTTATTGCCTCTCATTTTCTGTCATCCTGCATTTACCCAGATTGTTGTATACACGGAACATGCATGAAATGTATGTATTCCAAATGAAATGTATGTATTCTAAATAACGATATATTATTTACCCTATACAATTCCATGCACCTCACACCCAGATAAAGAGAGACAAGCTGGGAGAACAGTTGCATCGGTGGGGGATGGGATAGCAGGCTACTTGCTGCCTGTGCTGATTGAGACATTTGCAAAACAAAGACACTGATAAAGAGGTGCGAAGGAATTTAAGG